>NC_137689.1:28417095-28419595 GCF_963989245.1 Nansenia antarctica | reverse complement strand
CAACAGTCCAAAAAAAGTGCTCAACCAGTCCATGTCACCCATATCAGTCAGACACACACACACACACACACACACACACACACACACACACACACACACACACACACTTGGTAGACCTAGCAGAGCTAGTTTGTTAGCTGATGGAAACAGAGGGACATTGCCCAGGAACTGACACATTTTTATATTTCAATAGTTACACACATTCCTACGAGCTTATTCACCAGTGACAGGGAGACAAACAAAGGCTTTATTGTGAGCGTGAGCTGGGCTACAGCCTGGTCACCCCTACCAGGCCGGCCAGGAGAGGCATGGAGGTCCCTTGTGGGGCCGAGCTCATTAAAACAGTTCCCCCTGGGTGAGCTAGCTTAGCAGCTGCATGCCTGCCTGCCTGCCTGCCTGTCTGCCTACCTGCCTGCCTGCCTGCCTATCTGTCTGTCTGTCTCTCTGTCTGTCTCTCTATCTGTCTCTCTATCTGTCTCTCTATCTGTCTCTCTGTCTGTCTGCCTGCCTGCTGGGCACGGAGCCGCTGGCCTGCACGTGACAGGGTGACAGGGTGACAGGGTGACAGCGGAGCCACTCAGGGCCACATCACCATGACAACCACAATAATGAGGAGCCAACCCCATGTGGAATAAACATGTTTAATATAAAAGCTGAACAAGAAAAATAAATTCACAACGGAGGAATGAGAATATAAAAGCTGTTTGTATCCACAGTGGGAGAACCCTGGCCGCCCAGAAAGAAAACATTAAAAAAAGAAAAGAGCTGAACATGGCACATGAAAACAATTGGAAAAGCTCTCTAGCATTGCAATGAAATAACCCCAAATATTGGTGAAAACAATTCACAGTTCAATTTCCGGTACAGCATTTCTTTTCTCTATCACTCAGTTGTCAGCATCTTGTCGACGCTCCTGGACGACACTCCAAACATTCATCTTCTGTGAACATTTCGATTAAACAAGGAGTACTTTGTCTCTGATTCATAACGCAATGAAAGGTTGACTCCCGAGGTAATTCTTCTACTTCCACGTCACCTCCTCTGATCTGAACAACAAATTAGTAACAAATTACAAAGTTGGATCATTATTTTCTAGCATCTTCCCTTGAAAAAGGCGGCAGCCAATACATTATACTGAACTCAATAACTCGATAGGCTAAGCAAGAACAATGTTTTGCACTAAATCACTAAAATTGAACTCCAGTGTTAACTATAGCCACATCATTAGAATAACATCTAACAATGATATGACCATAAAACATAAATACTGTCGATAAGAAAATAGCATATCGAAACATCCACTATAGCTGAAACATCCACTATAGCTGAAACATCCACTATAGCTGAAACATCCTCTATAGCTGAAACATCCTCTATAGCTGAAACATCCACTAGAGCTGAAACATCCTCTATAGCTGAAACATCCTCTATAGCTGAAACATCCTCTATAGCTGAAACATCCTCTATAGCTGAAACATCCTCTATAGCTGAAACATCCACTATAGCGGAAACATCCTCTATAGATGAAACATCCACTATAGCTGAAACATCCTCTATAGCTGAAACATCCTCTATAGCTGAAACATCCACTAGAGCTGAAACATCCACTAGAGCTGAAACATCCTCTATAGCTGAAACATCCTCTATAGCTGAAACATCCTCTATAGCTGAAACATCCTCTATAGCTGAAACATCCACTATAGCTGAAACATCCTCTATAGCTGAAACATCCACTATAGCTGTTGACTCCGCCTACATGCTGTCCGACCCAGAGCTTAGTGGCGGAGGTGCCTTCAGTGTTCGTCCTCATGTGTAGTGGTTCGCCTTACACATTTGTGTGATTGCATAACAGGTGTGTGTGTGGTTTAGGAGAACGCTGTTGGGGAACTTCCAGTGATAAACTAAGGGTGTGTGTGTGTGTGTGTGCCTGCTGTTTCTGTCTGGGGGTCTTCACGACAGAACAGAGTGGAATCAGTGAGCTTGGCGTCTGACATGGTGTGTGACTGACAGGGAGTGTGACTGACAGCTGTGTGACTGACAGCTGTGTGACTGACAGCTATGTGACTGACAGG
This sequence comes from Nansenia antarctica, assembly GCF_963989245.1. Taxonomy (NCBI): domain Eukaryota; kingdom Metazoa; phylum Chordata; class Actinopteri; order Argentiniformes; family Microstomatidae; genus Nansenia; species Nansenia antarctica. The sequence continues at coordinate 28,417,523 of NC_137689.1, read as the reverse complement.
TGTGTGACTGACAAGGTGTGTGACTGACAAGGTGTGTGACTGACAGGTGTGTGACTGACAGCTGTGTGACTGACAGCTATGTGACTGACAGCTGTGTGACTGACAGGTGTGTGACTGACAAGGTGTGTGACTGACAGCTGTGTGACTGACAAGGTGTGTGACTGACAAGGTGTGTGACTGACAGGTGTGTGACTGACAAGGTGTGTGACTGACAGCTGTGTGACTGACAGGTGTGTGACTGACAGGTGTGTGACTGACAGGTGTGTCGGCGGGGGGTGGTCACACATAGTGTTCCCGGTGGTTGATGAACACTCGCTCGGCCCCGTTCTGGTGACAAACCCACTCCGGATAGGACAGAGGCTGGTTATGGGTGGGGCTTCGTGCCCCTGGCCCCTGCGCGGGCCTGGTTGCCGGGGGCCTGGTTGTCG
>NC_137689.1:28399595-28412095 GCF_963989245.1 Nansenia antarctica | reverse complement strand
TTATTTGTACGGCACATTTCATACAACAGGGGCAATTCAAAGTGCTTTACATACAGCATTAAAAAATACAGCAAGATGGATGGTGAGATGGACGGGTGATCAGAAGTTCATGAGTTCAAATCCCACCTGGGGAACACCACCACTAGTGTTCCCTTGAGTAAGGCACTTAGCCCTAAGTTACTCCAGGGGCGACTGTCCCTGTATCTGTCATTGTACGTCGCTTATATAACATCCTCCCGGACCATCCACCTCTAATAATAACAACAGGAGGCTTTGCTCTGAAGGAAGTCAAAGACTTCAAATACCTGGGCTCAGGGGTCAACTCGTCCAATCAAGACATTAAAGTGAGGAAGGCGCTTGCCTGGAGGGCCCTGAACAGCATGGCCAGTGTGTGGCTCTCCAACCTCCCATGACAAATCAAACTCGGCTTCTTCTAATGCAACGGTAGAGTCTGTTCTCCTATACGGCTGTGAATGCTGTACCCTGAAGCTTACCCTGCAGAAGTCCCTAGATGGGTGCTACACCAGAATGCTGCGTGCAGTACTTAACATCGACAAGAGCGAGCATGTTACCAACAAGCATCTGTATGGGGGGGGGGGGGGTCACTAAGGATAAGCGAGTCAGGAGAATGAGGCTGGCAGGTCACTGCCAGAGACACCAGGAGCTGTCAGCCAGTAAACTGGTTCTATGGGAACCAACACACACTAACATACGTGGACATACTCAAGAAAGATGCAGGAGCGGAAAGTAACGGCGAGCTAGCCAGATGTATGGAAGATCGGGGAGCTAGCCAGATGTATGGAGGACTAGGGAGCTAGCCAGATGTATGGAGGATCGGCGAGCTAGCCAGATGTATGGAGGACCAGGGAGCTAGCCAGATGTATGGAAGATCGGGATGACTGGAAGCGCCGATGGAGAGGTCGTCCAAGGACGATCTCGTAGTAGTAGCTTTGGATAAAAGCGTCTGCTTAAATTGTTAAAATGCTCAAACTGGAGTTACATGCAACATATCTCTAGTGAGGGTTCCACCCTTCCTGCGAGTCTCTTTTCCCCTCCTCTCCCTCTGGGACGAGACGTGGGGAGAGGGGCTCCTCTGGGCTGATGTGTTCTTAACGAGCTCAGGCCAGCGCGGCCCACAGAAGGCCGTGGGACAGGGAGGCGCACCTGATCCATCAGCCATGACAGAGAGGGATGAGGCCAGGCACCGCTCCTCGCCGACACACAGCCAGGCTCACACACAGCCAGGCTCACACACAGCCAGACTCACACACAGCCAGACTCACACACACACAGCCAGACTCACACACACACACACAGCCAGACTCACACACACACAGCCAGACTCACACACACACAGCCAGACTCACACACACACAGCCAGACTCACACACACACAGCCAGACTCACACACACACAGCCAGACTCACACACACACAGCCAGACTCACACACACACAGCCAGACTCACACACACACAGCCAGACTCACACACACACAGCCAGACTCACACACACACACAGCCAGACTCACACACACACAGCCAGACTCACACACACACAGCCAGACTCACACACACACAGCCAGACTCACACACACACACAGCCAGACTCACACACACACACAGCCAGACTCACACACACACAGCCAGACTCACACACACACAGCCAGACTCACACACACACAGCCAGACTCACACACACACACACAGCCAGACTCACACACACACACAGCCAGACTCACACACACACAGCCAGACTCACACACACACAGCCAGACTCACACACACACAGCCAGACTCACACACACACAGCCAGACTCACACACACACACAGCCAGACTCACACACACACAGCCAGACTCACACACACACAGCCAGACTCACACACACACAGCCAGACTCACACACACACAGCCAGACTCACACACACACAGCCAGACTCACACACACACAGCCAGACTCACACACACCCAGGCTCACACACAGCCAGACTCACACACACACAGGCTCACACACACCCAGACTCACACACAGCCAGGCTCACACACACCCAGACTCACACACAGCCAGACTCACACACACCCAGACTCACACACACCCAGGCTCACACACACCCAGGCTCACACACACAAGGACGCCGGGGTTTGACTTGGCATAGAATACAGACGGGGAAGGACCAGACACACCCCTCTGGACCTGTGTGTGTGTGTGTGTGTGTGCGTACGTGTGCAAAAAAAAAAGTCTTGACTTTTTTTCCCACTCCAGCACACAGCTGTTTGAAACTTGGGAATCGAATCGTGGTTTGTGTTTCTTTTGGCCCAGACTGTCTCGGACCAGAGTCCAGAGTCCCAGAGTCCCAGAGTCCCAGAGTCCAGTCTCACAGTCCGTCTGAGAACCGGCTCTCACAGACTCCCAAGGCTGCGGGGGACGAACGGCTGCAGAATCCAAATGCGCAAAACGACGAGTGACAAGAGAACCAAGGAACCAAGGTCAAAGACGTACGAAAGCGACTAGACCAGAGACCTTAGTAGTTGAAAAGGCTGTTGATTTATAGCAAAACCAATTAAATGATCTCTTGCCTTTTATTGCTCGGCTTTAACTGCAGTCCTCTGTATCAGAAACAGCAATAATATCGGGGCAGTGATGGGGCTAATCATTCAGAGATATTGACTACACGCTGTACGCACACGGAGGGACGCATGACAGGCAGGCTAGCAGGCAGGCACACACACGCACGCGCATACGCACACTCCTAAAATGCTTTCACATCCCGGACCCCACTGCTCCCACAAGCTGAGGAAACAGCTTCCCTGACAGCTCGACAAGAGGCTCTTAGCAGCAACAAACCTACTAGAACATTCTGTCTTTCTGGAACGTTAAGGCTCCCCTGCCTGCACTGAACAGCAGTTCCGGAAGGCAATAACACGCCGTAGTACCAGACCCCTGTTCCCACATCATCATCATCATCAGACATCCCTTTAGTGCGCGTCGTCTCTCTGTCTCCCTGGTGAGGAACACCGTCTTACGAGCGCAAGGAACGGATACGGCCGCTCCACCGGTTATTCCGTGCGCACGGGGACGGGGGAGAGAGAGGCCTGATTGGGTGAAGCTCATCATGGGGTTCAGAATGTGAATCTGTGAATGGACGCTGAGGAAATGCAGACTGACAGGGGAGGTGTGGGATAGGAGAGGCCTTGGAAGAACAAAAGGGAAAAACAGTGATGTAATCCTCCGGGGAGTGACGTTGGCGGACGGAGGCTCCGTGAGGACGCTGTGATAGGAGGAGGGAGGGATGAGAAACACATGCCGCCGCTCTGCCTTGTGTTCTGGTTTTGGGAAAAAAAAAGAAATTTGTGGAATGAGGAATCGACCGAATATTTTCTGTTTTCATTGTGTTTTTTGTGTGTGTATGTCTGACTCAAAACCGCATCCTGAAGAGAAGAAAGCAGGACACATATATGGGAGGGAGAATATAATATAATATAATATAATATGATATTAGCCCTTTTCTTTGGAGCAATTCCTAGAATCCTCCTACGCACTCGCGCACACATACGCAGTCACGCATACACACACACACACACACACATATAGGTAACACAGACCGCACACAGGTAACACAGACGCACGCACGCACACGCACACACACACACACACATACACACATATATAGGTAACACAGAGACTGCACACATTCACACAGGTAACACAGATGCATGCACGCACACACACACACAAGCACACACACACACACACACACGGTCACTCAAAGGCCTCTCAGGCAACCACACGTAAATAATTGAATCTAAAAAGTACCGTCTCTCCTCGCCCTGAATGTTATCATGACTGCAGGTCTTAACACGTCGAAAACACACTCAGCAAAACAAGACAAGACTCCTGCCAAGACCGCAATTACCTGTCACCCCTCAACCTTGTACCCAACACCCGCACCCCCACCCCCACCCCCACCCACACCCCCATCCCTCGTCGTACTGCAGAGAGGATGACTCAGAGCTCACCCTGTGTCATTTTGACCTTTGGCGTCTCTAACCGCGTCCACGTCGATAAGAGCGTCACAGACATCTACCCGTTCGTGACATTGAATAACCTACTGACTGACTGAATCATCGGTCCGGGGTTCTGTCGCCGTGACGACAGCGCCCAGCTTTCTCGGAGAGACTCACACTTTGTCTGTGTAGGAGGACGGCAGCGGCGAGGCCCTCCTGGCCGTGAGGATGACCACGGTGAAGATGGCGATGAGGAAGAGGGCGAGGACCGCCCCCATCACCGCCCCGGCCACGGCCAGCGAGGTGGACCTCTGCTCCTGGGATTGTTCTGGAACAGAAACGGCACCGGGGAGATAAAAACACACAGACCTGGGAGGGACGCACGGACCCCCCGCAGAGCAGGGCGGGGGGAACCAAACGCAAACACAGACGCCACCTCTGAGAAGCACACTTCACACATCCAGGACCCTTCTATCCAGGGCCCAGTTAGAGCCTGTGTGCGTGAGAGTGTGTGTGTGTGTGTGTGTGTGTGTGTGTGTGTGTGTGTGTGTGTGTGTGTCTGGCAGCTCGACCTCAGCATGGTGAGCTGCTCCATGCTGCTCCTCTTAAGGCGCTGCAGGCTCCTCACACCTCATTGGGCATCGTTCACTTTTCACCACGGCCTCCCTCCATCTCTCTCTCCCACCCTCCCTCCCTCCATCTCTCTCTCTCTCTCTCCCACCCTCCCTCCCTCTGTCCATCTGTCCCTCCCTCCCTCCATCTCTCACCCACCCTCCCTCCCTCCCACTCTCTCTCTCATCCACCCTCCCTCCATCCATCTATCACTCTCCCACCCACCCTGCATCTCTCTCTCTCCCACCCTCCCTCCATCTCACTCTCCCACCATCCCTCCATCCATCTCTCCCTCTCACCATCTCTCTCTCTCTCACCCTCCCTCCATCTCTCTCTCCCACCCTCCCTCCATCTCTCCCTCCCTCCTTCCCACCATCTCTCTCTCCCTCCCTCCCTCCTCTACTCTCTCTCTCACACCCTCCCTCCATCTCTCCCTCCCTCCCTCCCACCATCTCTCTCTCTCTCCCACCCTCCCTCCCTCCCTCTCTCCCATCCACCTTCCCTCTCTCCCTCCCTCCCTCCATCAATCTCTCCCTCCCTCCTCCTAAGAGGGACTCTTTCTCCCTTCCTCCCTCCCTCCCTCTATGTTGTGCTCAAGGTGATTTGGCAGCCTACGTGTGTTAGTCACTCTGTTGGTTAGACCCCATGCTCCTTATCCTCCACGTCGGGGGTCCGGGGAGGGGATTAGCAATAATCAAGATTAATTAAGATTAATCAAACTAACCAGCCAGGGGCGCTTGCACAACCCAGCGGCATCACACCGCCCTTCTAAGGGCGAGGCGGGGTGGAATACCAGGTTTGTGAAATGGCACAGGGAGAACCATGTTTTAGAGACATGGAGAGAGGGGTAAGAATGAGAGAGAGAGAGAGAGAGACAGAGAGAAAGAGAGAGAGAGAGAGAGAGAGAGAGACAGAGAGAGAGAGAGAGACAGAGAGAAAGAGAGAGAGAGACAGAGAAAGAGAGAGAGAGAGAGAGAGACAGAGACAGAGAGAGACAGAGAGAGAGAGAGAGAGAGAGAGAGAGAGAGAGAGAGAGAGAGAAGACTGCCAAGTCCAGTTCCTTAGTTCTTGAGCTGGAGGAAAAATCAATAAGACACTGAGATGAGAATCCAAAGTAACATCTTAATTACCATACAGAGCAAACAGCCTGGGACCTTGGGGTGACCCCCTGAACCACCCCCCCCCCCCCCCCGCCCGCTCCCTCCCTCCCTCGTCACATGACCAATCGTAGGGGGGGGGGGGGGGGGGTATCGGACTTAGCTGTAGCTCAGAAGGAGATCCCAGTTTTACTTAAGAGCCGCAAGCCAAACAGACGCTCTGGAGTTGGACAGAGAAGTCAAAAGGCAGGCGGCTATTAAAGTCAAGTCTTCTATGCCGGTCACGATAACCTCTCCCTTTGAGAGCCAACCAGCAAGACCCTAAAAACATGCCCCCCCCGCGCATACTCTGTCCATCGTCTAAGCCGGTGGAGGGGGGAGGTAAGTGGTGACAGGTCTGAGAAGGAAGAGAGGAGAAGCTCTCCAGGGGTGAGGATGGAGGTCTGGTTTCCTCCTCCTGTCCTGAGCCCGGAGCTTAACCTCCACTCTACGACCACCAACACCTGGAGGAGAGTCCAGGTGGATAAACACATAGGGGGGGGGGGGGGGGGGGGCGCAGGATCCACCCTAAACTGGAATCTGATCCAGGGTTAGAAGGGTCAGTCCCTGGCCCCTCTTGTCTTCTAATCCGCTGGTCTCAGGACAGAGCCCACAGACAAAGCAGGCGGAGGTTTTAGGACCACTCCCGTTCCCAAGATAACAACACGTCAGGTCAGACCGGCCTGGCAGAGGTCAAACAAGAGGGTGGGAGGAGCCAGCTATTGATCCACCCCGAAAACGTAAGGTCAAGGGTTACAGCGTCGCTTTGACTAACACATAACCCTGAGGGCAGACGTTCCTGTAGGGGGGGGCAGCTGTCAGCACAGTGGAGGACTCCAAACCTGGGGGTCCCTAACACTGGTTGCCGTCCAGCTCCATTTAATCAACTGTGAATTTGGATGTCCAGAGTGAACTGCCTCACACATTAACTGAGGTTGTGCCCTGCACTACTCGTGACGTTAGAATGATAAGGTTTTTACATAATCTGATCCATTAGGTGTTTTTGCGTTAGTAATTCATAAAATACAAAGGTTCCATCTCACAAAACATAATGGAATGTAAAAACTTTGACGCTCAATATCTCTGAACTACCCTAAACGGAGATAGAACCTTATAATTCTAAGCTCACGTACTGTCTTCACTGACATCTTTTTTTTTCTATGGTTCTGTATCCTTACAACGTATCCTTAGAGATCCGTTAATTTGTGCTGAAGGAGAAAGAGAAGTCAAATCAATGAATTGATCTCCTAATTGAGTTGTTTAAAAAAAAAAAAAAAGGAAAGAAAAAGTAATTCAAGCATAACTGACTGAAAATCATTACAGCTGCAGAGCTGCTGTTGTCCTTCTGTCCCTGGGCAAATGAGGAAACAAGGAATGAGTTCAGTACAATGATACACAGTCTGCTCCACAAGGTGAACGAGACCTTGAAAAAACTTAGAGGGACAAATAGAGACAAAGAGAGTGGAGCTGAAGATACCACGTCATGATGACATCCTCTCTGAACGATGCCAAGGTCACAGGGACATCATGTGATTTATTCCTGGGAATCCTCGCCACGGAGCAGCACATTAGAATGGACCAGTTCAAGCAAATGGCTGATTCTCTCATTTTCCAGTCCTTCAACAGCCCCTTTAACCTTGCGCGCGCTCTCTCTCTCTCTCTCTCTCTCTCCCTCTCTACCTCTCTCTCTCTCTACCCCTCTCTCTACCCCTCTCCCCCCCTCCCTCCCTCCCTCTCTCTCTCTCTCTCCCTCTGGTAGAGACGGCGTGGAGCCCTGGGGGAGACTGCCTCTGTCACCGGCTCCATATGAGACTGTTGCCATGGGTACAGAGTCAATGGCCTGGAGAGTGGGGACTCTGGGGCAGACCAACACTGAGCGTTTGATTTCACCAGCTGAGAGACAGACTGAGCGAGAGAGAGAGAGAGAGAGGCATGGGGAGAAGTCACAAAGGAGACCAGCTGGAGAAGAAGAGAACGAGAGGCAATTTGTGTTCTGTCACAAAGCCAACCGACAGAGGAGAAGAGAACCAGAGGAGAGGGAGGAGGACAAGACTAGAGAGGAAGGCTCTGCTCTCTACTTGGTCTCTTCCTAGGGCAGGTGGAGAAAGGCTGGCTGGGGAGAGGACACAGTCACATACAACAAGACAACTAAACATGAAGGCTGAGACCAATTGGCCAGATCAAATATTATAGCAATACTCGTTGGCAGACGACTAGTTGCAGCAGTGAGGTCATTTGTGTGTGTGTGTGTGTGTGTGTGTTCAACAGTGATTCAGAGGAGCATGCTGTGTGATAAGTGAAGGAGTTAGTGATGACATCACCTCAAGGAGCGTAAGAAGAGCATGATGGGTGGTGGTCTGAGGGAGCTGGTGATGCGGTTTCTGTCTAGAAGCTGAAAACAGTCCCAAAGATACAACTCACAGAAAAAAAGTGCTTTATTGAAAACAAAAGTATCTCCAAAAAGATTTACAAAATAATGCTTGTCGTCATTGATACAGCATGTGATTATTTTCTCGTTTTTTTTCTTCTTCTTGCATTCAAATCACTTTAACTTATAGGAGCTCTTCTTCTTATGTACAAAACAAACCAAAACACAAGGGAAAGGTGCTTGCGAGGAGAAGGTGAATAGTCGGTCGTGAGGTCGACACTCGTAAGGTGTGGTGGGATGCTCTGGTGCGCTCCACTGTTCAGACTTTATACAACAACAAAACCAATATTCTCCAATCTGGAAATCCCCAGAATCCCCACTGCTCTTACATACCATGTACAAAATTACTTTGTTCTGGTGTTTTGCAACCCAAAACGTTGCAAATGTCATCGTGTAGCAAGAATGATGCTATCGTCAAAGGTCCCATGGCTGAGACCGAGAAGAGGAAATGGCCCAGAAAGACAAACCCTCAGAATCTAGATAGAATGTCTGAGAAGAAAATAAAATCACTCTCTCTCCTTCAGTAGGGGACCAGACCAGGCCTTACACTTCTGTCTGGGAAAAAAGTGGCTGGCCATTCTAAATAATAACCCAGCTAACAGAGTTTCTAGTTCCTGGACTGCTTTACTAGGCATAAGGCACCGGAGCAGTGGTGGACATCTCACACAGTCAGGAAGAAGCAGGGCTAGAATTCTTCATACTTCACAGTACATGACCGCTGGAATAACAAAACCAGTCCAAAAAGAAGTATCATGTGCCACATGTTCACTGCTTGGCCAAAATGGCCTTCAAAACTACCTCACCGTGGGCATTTCAGCTTATAGGACCACAAACCGAAAAGTACTAATAAATAAACAGGGCTGAGTATGTGTTTACCTCAGCGTGTGCATGGGGAGATCTATTATGATATCTGGATGAAAGATCAGATCTCAGTATGGAAATATGATATACAAGTTAAGTCACTAATAAAATCAATGACAATTCATTAGTCAATACCATTGTCTGAAAGTGTGACCAATACATAGAGTACAATTGTAGACTAACATCTGACATCCTGCTGCCAAGACAGCAGCTAATTATTACCTGACAATACTGAAGGGGTTGGCACTCCCAACACACACACATGTAGAACACACACATGTAGAACAGAGGTTCTAAACACACATGTAGAACAGCAACAAATGACAAATGCAGTCAATCTTTTATCCACGCTCTCTTGCTTACTGCAACAGAAAAAAACATAGTATGTTGCCAGAAATCCATGTTTTCGCTCCCTCACTGTGGTCCAACATCACAGACACAACAGACATGACATCTGGAATGACGTGGAAATGATTACCCTCCATCCCTAGATGCTGAATGTCTCTCTTCTCCCATTTCAGAGTCTGTCTGTCTGTCTGTCTGTCTGTCTGTCTGTCTGTCTGTCTGTCTGTCTCTGTCTCTCTGTCTCTCTGTCTCTCTGTCTCTCTCTCTCTCTCTCTCTCTCTCTCTCTCTCTGTGAGAGTCTAGTTGCAACACAAAGCTGATATTCTGTAATCCTGACTATGTAGATGACAAAAATACATCGATCTGGAGAGTTCATTTCCTCAATTTGTCTTAAAAATAAAGAAATCAACAATTTTCTTAAATTTCATTTGAAAAGACGTGAAACTGAAATGGCGTGCACACTTTGCGATACTGCGAGGCTGCCAGACAGCAGTGCATACACACAGCATGTCACCAACTCCAGCTGTTCAACCTCCGCATTGACTGACAGTCCAAAATGACGATCCACATGTTCTCCTCCGCTGCAGAAGGAAGGCAGGTGTGGACGTGTGGCTAGGCTGTCCACACACACAACACAACTACCTCTCAGAAGGAGCCAGACGAGAGGCCAGAGAGGGAGCTACAGTACAGGGACGACACGTGTGTGAGAGAGAGAGAGAGAGAGAGAGAGAGAGAGAGACAGAAAAAAGAGAGCGAGAGAGAGAGCGAGAGAGAGAGACAGAGGGAGAGACAGAAAAGAGAGAGCGCGAGAGAGGCAGAAAGTGAGAGTGCATCCTCATTTCTTAAATAATGGATAACCCCCCCCCTGATTTCTCCCTGATGGAGGGAGTCTCTGGGCACGCTTGGCAGGGCGCCCGGGAGGGGGTCAGAGCGACCCGGGAGGGGGTCAGTGACCCGGGGGTCAGACGTACCACTCCCTGCGCGAGATGACCGAGCCGTCCGTGTGGGACACGTAGTCGCCCTCCTCCGCCCCGCTGTCGTCGTAGCAGTCCTCCGACAGGTAGGGGGCGCCGTTGGTCAGCTGTGTGGTCGGGGGGGGGGGGGCGTACCGGGCGTGGCTTCTCTGCTGAGGGCTGGGGGGGGGGTAGCGCACGTGGTCGTGGTGGTGGTGGTGGTGCCCGCCCCCCCCCCCCTCCCTCATCACCCTGGTGTGGCCGTTGTGGTTCTTGCGTTCCTGGTCGCGGTCGAGGTCCCGCGGGTGTCGGTGGTCGTGGCGGTCACCCCCCCACTCCTCGCGGTCTTTGTCTGTTTGGCCTCTGGGGTCGCTGCTGGGGGGCTTGGTGGAGGGGCGTAGCTCATGCTGTTGTTGTTGCTGTTGTTGTTGTTGTTGTGGCTGCAGGGTCTTCTGCATGTCCGAAGGTCCCAGGTACTGCTTGGTGTAGTAGTCCCCGCGGAACGTCTGCTGTCTTCGCAGGTAACAGGCCCCGCCCAGCACCAGGAGCAGGAGGAGGAACAGGGCCCCGCCCACCGCCCCGCCCACCACGGCGCCCAGGTGACCCTCGGGGAGGGCGGCCAGCGTGGGGGAGGTGAAGGGGACCCGCCGCTTCTCGCCCGCGGAGGAGGAGGAGGAGGAGGAGGAGGAGGTTAGGACGGGCGCAGGGGTGGTGGAGGGCATGGAGGTGGTGGGAGGATCTAATGGAGGAAGGGAAGAGGAGGAGGAGGAGGAGGAGGAGGAGGAGGAGGAGGGGGAGGAGAGATGGACAGACAGAAAGGTAGAGAATGTCAATGCCAACTACAGCGACATCAGCATCGTACTACAAAGGGTTTTGGCTGACATGGAGAAAAAAATACTACATTTTCTACATGTAAAAAACGACTGTGTACGCTCTCAACAGCCTCTGGTTTGCTTTGACGATAAGTCCGAAAAAAGCTTCTGATATTCTTCAAAAGTCCAAACCATTACCGTATATATATATAAATATATTTGAAATGTTATTATTATATCAAAGACATTATGGTTTAAAAGATGTGGTCATTCAAGATATGATGTATTGGGGGATTGAGCTAATGGAAAAACCTTTCCAAACAGAGTGTCCTTGGCAACGAGACTTCTAGACCGAGCGACAGCGAACCAGAGACTGTTGGAGTGAGCGTACTGGACACAAGCCCCACGGTGGTGGAAAGGCAGGGGGGTGGAGCAGAGTAGACCTTCAATATGACTAGTCTAGCCTAGGAGGAACCAGAGACCGCTGGGGTGGTGATATCGCCCCGAAACCGTTCTCAAAACAATTCATTGAAGTCTAAGGGGGTGTTCTCACTAGAACATCTGCTTCACTTGAAATGGAGTTTAGGATAAAGTTCGCTTTGCTCTGCGTCGTTTGGAGCTGTGAGAACGTGCATTCGAAGTCGCTCCCGCAGCAAAGAACCAACGGATGCTCCGCTTGAAAAGGGTGGTTTCGCTCCGGTTGGAAACGACGCATCCATCACTTTGCTTCGCTTCTCTTTTGGTGAGAACGCTGCTCGAGGCAGTCCATAGGAAATCAACAGCGCAGGCGTGTTGATCTGGATAAGAGAGGGACAACGGGCAATTCTCAATTTTTCTGACCAATCAACTACCACGTCTGTTGCTTCGATTGCGTATGTTACTTCGTTTACATGAAGGGCTGTGAGAACGCAAATCAGAGAAATTGCAACAATGCAACAATGTTGCGATCTCATCCACTTGCTCCGGGTCTCGATTCGGACTTTCACACACCTTACCGGAGCTGGGAATACCGTCCCCTTCTACCACAACTAGAGAGACACCCTCTAATGCCATCGCCGGTTCAACAGTTGTAGGGGAAATGATGACTTTGATAATACATTTTAGTCATAGTGGGAAGTCATAGTGGGAAGACATTTTGTCATACTACTATCAATCAGACTGTCTGGGCAGAATGAACATACTTAAAACCACCTCAACCTCTTCTACAATGAAAACCAGTTTCTTCACTTGAAATTTGACATTGGCTAGACGACAGACACATTTAAATGATGACGGGAGGATTGGCTGAGGATTACCTGAGGGCGTGACTGTTACCCATGTATACCTATCTATACCTCTCCACGGATGTT
>NC_137689.1:28289595-28394595 GCF_963989245.1 Nansenia antarctica | reverse complement strand
GTTGCCCTCTCAACTCCAGAACCACGTCACACTACCAACTGTTTGAACCACTACAATCCAGATTCAGGGCCAAGCACGGCACCGAAACAGCTCTGGTCAAGGTGGTCAATGATCTCCTCTTGGCTGCTGCTGATGGCAATGTTGACATACTCATTCTCCTTGACCTTTCCGTGGCTTTTGATACTATCTCACTCACCATCCTCCTGGACCGACATGAGTCGACCCTCGGCATCCCTGGAACACCCCTGGCTTGGTTCAAATCATACCAATCACACCAACAGGTGGCAGTAGGTGTCCCTTGGCTGGTCCAGCACCAGTGAAACATGGCATCCCTCAAGGCTCCGTTCTTAGCCTGCTGCTGTTCACCATCTATTTCCTCCCACTTCGGGAAATCATTCGGAAACACCGCCTCAAATTCCACTGACGACACCCAGCTCTACCTCCACACCAAACACTCTGCCTCTCCCTTCCCCCTCCCTCATCTCCTGCCTCGTGAAATCAAAGAATGGATCACCAACCTTCTCAAACTCAACAGCAATAAAATGGAACTCATGGTTGTTGCACCAAAGACCCTCCTTCAAAAGATCAGTAACCTCGTCCTCACCATTGACAGCTGTTCCTCTGCCCCTCCTCGGAGGTCAGGAACCTGGGGGGTTTGCTGGAACTATCCCTTTCCTTTGAACCCCACATACGGTCAGTCACCAAGTCTGCCTTCTTCCAACTCAAAACCATCTCCCGTCTCCGACCCTCACTCTCTGATACCTCTGGCGAAACCTTAATACATGCTTTTGTCACCTCCCGTCTGGATTGTTGCAACAGAGTCCTTCTTGGTGTTTCCAGCAAGGCCCTGAACCGGCTCCAAAACTCAGCTGCCAGGCTCCTCACCCGCACTTGATCCCGTTCACTGGCTCCCCATAAAACACAGAATCTCCTTCAAGATCCTCATCCTCACTTTAACGGCACTCCATGGCCTGGCTCCAGCCTACCTAACTGACCTACTTCAACCCTACACCCCTGCACGTGGTCTCCGATCCTCCGATCCTCCGATCCTCCGATGCTGATCTGCTGCTGCACCAAAGCTGTGGAACACCCTTCCACCAGCCATCCAAGCTGTGGAACACCCTTCCACCAGCCATCCAAGCTGTGGAACACCCTTCCACCAGCCATCCAAGCTGTGGAACACCCTTCCACCAGCCATCCAAGCTGTGGAACACACTTCCACCAGCCATCCAAGCTGTGGAGCACACTTCCACCAGCCATCCAAGCTGTGGAACACCCTTCCACCAGCCATCCAAGCTGTGGAGCACACTTCCACCAGCCATCCAAGCTGTGGAACACCCTTCCACCAGCCATCCAAGCTGTGGAACACCCTTCCACCAGCCATCCAAGCTGTGGAGCACCCTTCCACCAGCCATCCAAGCTGTGGAACACCCTTCCACCAGCCATCCAAGCTGTGGAGCACACTTCCACCAGCCATCCAAGCTGTGGAGCACACTTCCACCAGCCATCCAAGCTGTGGAACACCCTTCCACCAGCCATCCAAGCTGTGGAACACCCTTCCACCAGCCATCCAAGCTGTGGAGCACACTTCCACTAGCCATCCAAGCTGTGGAACACCCTTCCACCAGCCATCCAAGCTGTGGAACACCCTTCCACCAGCCATCCAAGCTGTGGAACACCCTTCCACCAGCCATCCAAGCTGTGGAACACCCTTCCACCAGCCATCCAAGCTGTGGAGCACACTTCCACCAGCCATCCAAGCTGTGGAACACCCTTCCACCAGCCATCCAAGCTGTGGAACACCCTTCCACCAGCCATCCAAGCTGTGGAGCACACTTCCACCAGCCATCCAAGCTGTGGAGCACACTTCCACCAGCCATCCAAGCTGTGGAACACCCTTCCACCAGCCATCCAAGCTGTGGAGCACACTTCCACCAGCCATCCAAGCTGTGGAACACCCTTCCACCAGCCATCCAAGCTGTGGAACACCCTTCCACCAGCCATCCAAGCTGTGGAACACCCTTCCACCAGCCATCCAAGCTGTGGAACACCCTTCCACCAGCCATCCAAGCTGTGGAACACCCTTCCACCAGCCATCCAAGCTGTGGAGCACACTTCCACCAGCCATCCAAGCTGTGGAACTCCCTTTCACCAGCCATCCAAGCTGTGGAGCACACTTCCACCAGCCATCCAAGCTGTGGAGCACACTTCCACCAGCCATCCAAGCTGTGGAACACCCTTCCACCAGCCATCCAAGCTGTGGAGCACACTTCCACCAGCCATCCAAGCTGTGGAACACCCTTCCACCAGCCATCCAAGCTGTGGAACACCCTTCCACCAGCCATCCAAGCTGTGGAACTCCCTTCCACCAGCCATCCAAGCTGTGGAACACCCTTCCACCAGCCATCCAAGCTGTGGAACACCCTTCCACCAGCCATCCAAGCTGTGGAACACCCTTCCACCAGCCATCCGATGCTCTAATACTCTCTGTAGGTGCCAGGTATGGGTTGTATTGTTGTCTGTTGTTGTTGTTGTTGTTGTTGTTTGCTGTTGGATTGTTGGTCACATGCAGGGATTCGAATCACGTGGTGTTGGTGGTACGTCAGTATTACGTCAGTAGTAGTAGTGAAATCAGCTGTTCACCTGTTGGATTTGTGTGAATGGATGGAGAGGGGGTGAGTGGGGAAGTCGTACTTTTGCTGACCGCTTTGACACCGCTGTAATAAGTCACTGTTTAATTCTCTTGGGACGCTGTTTTAATGTTTTGTGATACCGTTTCACCGTTTGTTTTATCTGCAATAAATATACAAAACGCACTTTTCACAACATAAGATGCCGGTTAATAGAAGCAACATCCCACGGCAGCAAGACCTAGAAAAATGGCTTCATCTGAATCTCATGGCATCTACCTGCCACAGATAGACGCAGACGTGGAGATTTTGATAGGCATGAATGTTCCTAGAGCCTTGGAACCCCTGGAAGTCATCCGGAGTGTGGATGGAGGGCCTTATGCAGTAAAGACGATGCTTGGGTGGACTGTAAACGGACCACTTGGGGGAGATGGCAGTGATGGTCCCGTGACGCAGTCTGTAGTTACCATCAATAGAATCTCTGCTGTCACACTTGACGAGCTCTGGAACCAACAGTTCAAGACAGACTTCCCTGAAAACAGTCAGGATGAACTGCCAGGGCTGTCAAGGGAGGATCGTAAGTTTCTGGAAATGGCCAACGAAACTGTGGAACTTGTTGATGGCCATTATAGCGTGGCCTTGCCTTTAAAAAACACAAGCCTGAAGAATGCTGAAGCTGAGCACCAAGCCCAAATTGAAGAGCTTCAAAAGGTCAATACAGAGAAGAATGAGGTCCTCCTGGAGTACCAGCAAGAGATTCAGCAGCAGGAGACTAAGAGGGAGGAGCTATCAAGGGAGTATGAGAAGACCTGCAAAGAGAGGAATGGGCTCCAGGAGGAGCTCAAGCAAAGCACAGAGAGGCTAACATCTGAGAAGGAAAACCTTGTGTTGGAGAGGGATGCAGCCAGAAAGGCAAAGAAATCCCTTGATGCAAAGAATGCTGAGTTACAGGCAAGGTTTCAGTCTTTGAGCTTGGAAAAAGAAGACCTCTGTGTCAGCTGCGGGCCCAATCAGAGATGGTAACCAAAGAAAAAGTTGAGATGTCTGCTAAAATCAGTGCTTTTATTTCTGAGAAGGAGTCCATTGAGGCAACTAATGCAGAGCTCCAGAATCAGCTGAATATGGTTAAGAAGGATCTTGAGAAGTCTATCCGTGACAATGACGAGCTCCAGGCTTCCAAAACGAGTCTGGCCAAGATACTTGAGGAGTTCAAGACCAGCAGTGAAGTAACAGACTCTGAAAGGGTTCACCTCCTGCAGGAGAAATAGGATCTGCTTGCTGCCCAGAGAAAAGTGTGTTCTGAGAAGGAGGAGCTTATTAAAGAGAGGGAGGAGTTGAAGGAGAAGCTCCAC
The DNA here is from genome assembly GCF_963989245.1 of Nansenia antarctica. Lineage (NCBI taxonomy): Eukaryota > Metazoa > Chordata > Actinopteri > Argentiniformes > Microstomatidae > Nansenia > Nansenia antarctica. The sequence continues at coordinate 28,390,613 of NC_137689.1, read as the reverse complement.
CTCTTTACAGAAGAAGTGGCTACCTCGAAGGAGAAAGTCAAAGAGATGTTGTCATCTTTTGCGCAGGAGAAGCAAACGTTTTCTCTTCAAATTGCTGAGACTGAGAAGGTGCTACACTCTGTACGTAAAGAGAAGATGAGTTTGGAATCAGTGCTAGAGCAGCAGAAGATGGATAATGAGCACTTGATACACAAGAAGAAAGAGCTGGAAGAAAAGCACACAAGAGATTTCTGAGAAAGCAACTGTAGTAAATGAGCGAGACAAGCTATCTTGCGACATCCGTAGCATGAAGGACCAGCTGGACAGTTCCTCCAAAGCTAATTCTGAGCTTATGCAAGCCTCTTCCAATCTTACAGTCATACTGGAGGAATCAAAACAGAAAAAAAGAAGAGGTTGAAGCTGCAAGAGCTTCCATGAAAAGAGAAAAGACTGAATTACAAGAACAGTTCCAGAAGCATTGCTCTAGGATTAAGACCCGGACCAGCTGTCTCTGCAGGCCTGTGACCTGTGACCAAGGACCAAGGAGTGACCAGGAGTCGGCGACGCTGTGAAGGCTGCACTTTTGGCGTGACTTCGGATTAATTTGATTTATTTGACTTGACTTGGTTCACTCTGAAAGGATAAGTGCTAGTAACCTCTGTCCTAGACTTGACTTGACTCGACTCAAGAAGATTGGATCAAGATCTACAATGGATTAACGGACTATGAACTCCTTGCGCAAAAGAAATTGCAAAGAAAATTGTAATGTATTGTTAATTATTAATGTGTAATAACTGTAATAATTAGGGGCCGGAATGTAGGTGCCAGGTATGGGTTGTATTGTTGTCTGTTGTTGTTTGCTGTTGGATTGTTGGTCACATGCAGGGATTCGAATCACGTGGTGTTGGTGGTATATCAGTATTACGTCAGTAGTAGTGAAATCAGCTGTTCACCTGTTGGATTTGTATGAATGGATGGAGAGGGGGTGAGTGGGGAAGTCCTACTTTTGCTGACCACTTTGACACCGCTGTAATAAGTCACTGTTTAATTCTCTTGGGACGCTGTTTTAATGTTTTGTGATACCGTTTCACCGTTTGTTTTATCTGCAATAAATATACAAAACGTACTTTTGGAACAGTGATTCATTGACAGCCAGCGCGTCGGGCAGGTATAGTTTTCCCCTACTTAGCCTCTCTGCGACAAAGTTTGTTTTTGATAGTCGCCTTACACTCTCAATACATTCAAGACCAGACTCAAGACGCATCTGTTCAGACTGGCCTTTGTACAGCATGGCCCATAGCTGCCTTTTTGTTTGTTGTGTTTCTTTTTTGTTGTTTATTGTCCTGTTTCTCTTCTTTTTGTTCTGTACAGTCCTTGAGTTTAAGATTTTATTTTAAAATAAAATCTATCATTATTATTATTAAATCACTAGGCACAGCGTTTCAGCTGATGTTGTGGAATATATTTTACTCTAATACCTTCAAATAATAATAATAATAACAATAATAATAATAAGAAAGACCTGAGCTGTTGATTCCTCATAGACCTTTATTGCCAGCAAAAAGGCAACTGCTCTGCAGAGACAGAGCAACAACAGCAGCAGCTCTAGAACAGCCCTTAACACAGACCTTTAGACTTTTTCATAGTGACCCCTTAATGGTCATTTGCATAGCCCCCATTCCGAGCTGCTCCTGTATTCTCTCAAAATCTCTTTGATCACTGATTAAGCCATGTACTTTATGTAGTCTCCAGGTTCCCAGGCATTCCCGGCCTGTCATGTTTACTTTTGCAAAGGTGAGGGGGTGGGTGGCGGGGGGGAGGGCATCATACACAATTGATGACCTTCTCTGGGCTGTCTCCCTGATCACAAAGGTGCCATTTGGTCTTCGTTCCCAGCATTGTAATCCGTCCCTAAATCCCTTTCATCTTGAGTTCAATTCATGAGGTCATATGAGGCATATATAGTTCAACACAATTTAGCTTTCTTAATATACACATTTTTAACCCACAATTAAAAGACAAATCCACCATACTGACAGTCATTCCTTCTTTACAATGACCGTGTAACTGCTTCTGTGACAGCCTCTGTAGCTACTACGGTCACTAAATGGACTGACTGCACTTATACAGCGCCCAGTGTTTCCTCTATATCAGCGGTTCCCAACCTGTGGGCCGCGGCCCACACACATAAGGATGTTTGGTCATAAATATTGAACACATACAACATTTACGATCTTGGTATTTGATCACCTGCTATATAAAACATCGCCGCTCGGCTTTAATGGTTTAACCGCAATTTATTTTTAATTTTTTTGCCACGCTCCCTCTAGTTTTTGGTGAAATTACGTTGTTGTTTTGAGCGCTCGTGCGCGTGCACGCGAAGAAAAAAATTGCGCGCAGAGCTCTGCGCGCTGCTGAGTGGGCCGCGAATACTGGAGAGATCTGTAAAGTGGGCCGTGAGTACTAAAAGGTTGGGAACCGCTGCTCTATATGCATTATTTCGTGGCGGGCCGAAATTAGGGTGTAGTAAGTTACAATATGTTACAATGTTGCAATTAACCTCGTCGTTTGTATTCGCACTGCAATTCGAGACTGAATCGCTCTCAACAGGCGCGCGGTGTGAGGCGATGCACTTGCAAAATAGTTTTGTGATAAGTCCGAATTTCGCGGGACATTTGGATTTCAGGAAACCACTCTCCTCTCTCTCTCTCTTCGCCCATCGCCGGTGCCTTTAATCCCGTATCCTAATCGAAAATGCAACATCATCAGCAACGACTGTGTGTTCAGTATACAAGTATTTTAATGAACATTCGTAATGTAGTCTCTGATGTTCATGGTCAACTAAATCAGCCTATTTTGTGAAACAAATAATGTTCCAGCTAATGGGTTAACTGAGCAGCCTCGCACCTAACGCTAGCTTCAAACTATTCATAGCATAAACGTTGGTAAATGTCATAAACGACACAGTATTGGCAGGGGGAAAGAAGGGAAGTCGAATTTTTATTGACAACGGATTTACATGCTGGAAAAACATGCAGCTAAAATTCAGGGAATATTTGGACAATAAGAGACACAAGGTGTGGTCGCATGGTCTAATTACAGGGCAAAATGCGCGGGGCAAAAATAATCTATTGCCTCTAAAATCATCTGTATTCGCTGTATGCACGTTCCCGGTTCTATGTGTACTCTACTCTTGTGTACTTCATATTCGATGAGCTGATTATCTCTCGTGTACTTCATATTCGATGAGCTGATGATCTTTCTGTGTGTGTCAGTGTCTTGGGCGTATCTGTCAGTCACATGTATATTATACGCAGGGGTGCACATAACTTTTTGGGGCCAGTGCTCAGAGGAGCACCTAGGGATGCTGCTTGGTGCTCCCCGAGCTCGCGAGTCACGACCCGTCCCACAGGATGGATAAAAAAGGGATACATGGATAACTTATATTAGCAAAACGACATTTATTCATAAATAAAGATGAACGAACAAATGATTGTGTGCAAAACAAAAGAAACAAATGCAAAATCAAATGACTGCTCTTTAAGCATGAAAGTCTGTCAGACTCCTTTAAACACAATGAAATCAACTGACATCTCTTTAAGCACTAACTGAATGTCTGTTCTTTAAACACAATGAAATCAACTGACATCTCTTTAAGCACTGCTCTGTTCTGTAAACACTGAAATCAACTTTTCAACAAAAAGTTACAGCCTAAGCATTTATTTATGCTACAAGCTTAATCATCATCATCACTGCTCTCTTGACTGCTGTTAATACTGTCCTCAATTTCAACCATGGTAGAGGATGTTGTAATGTAGGCTATCACTTTAAATAGCTAATTATTTTGATTGTGCAACAAAGTCTTTTTTTTCCCCTTCTAATAGAATTCCCAACCATATTCCCTGGGTCAGGGTTCGAGGTGCGATAATGAAGCTGTAAAACAAACGTCTGAACGTTTGAAAGCTTCAGAGAAAAGAAACGTGAAGTCCCTTGGTGTTGTTTTTCCTTTTAGCGACGAGTCGTTCGGGACTGAATTTTCACGTGGCGGCGTGATAACCGTGCGATACGCGATACGCGGAATTAAAGTACGAGTTACGATACTTTCCGAATGTTTTCGTGAGGGGAGTCGCCGTGGTCGTCGTCGGTCGACTGTTGTGATGGATTACTCGTCGGGCCTTCGGCTGAGGGGACGGCAAATAGTTACTTAGTGGGGCTTGCAGTGATGCAGCAGTCAGCAGTCAGCAGTTGGATTTTGAGGAAGTAAATTCCTCTCCCAGCGCTTCCAGCTGTTGGTGCGCAAGAGCGCGTTCATGCCGCTGATCTGCCGCGCAGCATGCATTTTGGCGACGCATGCGCACTGGCGCACCAGTTATGTGCACCCCTGATTATACGGTAACCGATGTTCAGTGCTGTATGCGCGTTCCGCATGTTCCGCTGCAGCTGTAGGATATCTTGGTATTTGATCACCTTCTATATAAAATCACCTGCTCGGCTTTAATGACTTAACCTCTATTTTTTTTTTTAAATGTTGCCACCCTATAGTTTTTTGGTGAAATAACGTCTTTGTTTTGAGCGCCAGTGCGCGTTTCATGCGCGTGCACGCGGAAAAAATGCGCGCTACGCATCAAAAATCCTGGAGGAAACACTGCCGCCTTATTCCAAAGCGCTTTACAACAGCCTCTCATTCACCCATTCACACACACATTCACACACCAACGGCGTCAAACTACCATGCAAGGCGTCGGCCCGCTCACTGGGAGCAATTTGTGGTTCGGCGTCTTGCCCAAGGACACCTCGCCGCGGTTCGAACCGTCGATCTGCCTTGAACCGTTTGCGATGATTAGACTCTGGCTCTACCTCCTGAGCCACAGACACCGCCTACTACTTCGTCTCTACTTGCGGTGTGTGTGTGTGTGTATGTGTGTGTGTGTGTGTGTGTGTGTGTGTAAAAGTCAGTGACAACTCACACTGCACGCTGAGCTGGTAGGGGATCCTGAAGTCGGTGTGCAGGGCGGGGTGGCGCACCACGCAGGTGAGGCTGTGCCCCTGGCCGTGGCGGGTGGGCCGCCACAGGTAGCGCACCTGGGTGCTGGTGGTGCCGTTGGCCTCGTCCTGCAGCCGGACCTCCGACTGGCCGAACAGGTCCGGGGTCTCCCAGGAGACGTGGGCGGGGGGGCGGGCGCGCTCGGCGATGCAGGTGGCCACCGCCGTCTCGTTGCCCCCGGCGACCAGGGCCACGGAGCCTGCCGACACGTACACCTTGGGCTCCACTGAGGATGGGGGGAGGGGGGGGGAGAGAGAGAGAGAGAGAGAGAGAGGGAGAGAGGCAGAGAGAAAGAGGGAGGGAGGGAGAGAGAGAGAGAGAGGTAGTGTGTTTGTTAGTCAGTTTTTCCCTTCTTGCCAACCACTTTCTTTTTTTTTCATTTTAGCAGTAGCTAAGGGACTTCCTGGAACCAATCGTGTGTGTGTGTGTGTGTTTGTGTGTGTGTGTGTGTGTGTGTGTGTGTGTGTGTGTGTGTGTGTGTGTAAGCAATAGCTCTGTCTGAAATGATACATCTGCATGTAACCCCAACCCCCACTCCCAGGAGATCCCTTAAAATAGAGGGGTATATATCTCCACACACACACACACACACACACACACACACACACACACACACACACACACACACACACACACACAGCATTCCTCCTGCTCTAATTATAGCACCCTGTTCCTCTGCACCACTCCCTGGTTGCCATTCCTGCTCCCCCCCCCCCCACACACTGTCTCCCGTTTCCACCTCTTCTAAAAGTACCTCCACATCACTGTGTTGACGTCCTCTCACCCTCCTTTATGTTCTCTACAACACTGTCTGTCCTTCCCCCTCTCTCTCCATCTCTCCCTGTCTCTTTCTAACCACTTCCTATTCTCTCCCTTTCTTCCTCTCTCTGTTTTCTTCCTCCACTACTTTGTGTTACCACTCTCCCTGCGGCCCCCCCAGTGACGCAAGTAGGATGATGTCTCTCCTCCACAACAGCAGCATGCATTATTAATCATCTCTTCAGGAGATGCACTTCGCAAAAAAAAGATACAGAGTTACATTCACGATCTTTACGAGCACGCCAAACAACCACACAACAAACAGCATGGAGAGGCGAAAGCGCTGTGAGCTTCAAAACAACCCGCCCACAGACACGCACACACACGTACACACACGCACACACACACACACTTAGAGGACCACTGGAGCTACAGCATCAACTACCTGCACTGGTACACACACACGCACGCACACGCACACGCACACGCACACGCACACAGACACAGACACAGACACGCGCACACACACACACACACACACACACACACTCGCACACACATCCACCCCCCCCCACACACACACACTCACACACCCGCCCCCACACACACCCGCCCCCCCCCCACACACACACACACCCTACTCACCCAGCACGCTGACAGTGGTGGAGGCCTGCGTGTTGCCCAGGGGGAAAGTGGCCACCTTGCAGGTGTACACCCCCGCGTCGGCGAAGCCCACCTCCTCCAGGACCACTGTGGCGTCGTGGGAGGAGGGCGAGCGGAAGGACAGGCGGCGGGCGTAGTCCGGGGGGATGGAGATGCCGAACACGGGGTTGTACACGGCCACGGTGAGGGAGGTGGTCCCGCCGGGGGGCCGGCGCTCCCAGGAGCTCTGGGTCAGGCTGAGGTTGGTGCCCACCTCCACGCTGCAGCTCAGGGTGACGTTCTTCCCCAGCACGGCGCTCACCTGCTTGGGTACCACCACCTGGCTGGCCCGCACACCTGCCGACCACAGAGAACACACACAGAAAGATCCGGTTCACTTGTTTGGTTCATTATGGACTTGTAATGGAAATGGATCGGTAAATTCAGTAGGAACGGTAAATGGACTGCACTTATATAGCACCTTTATCCAAAGCGCTTTACAACGGCCTCTCATTCACCCATTCTCACACACATTCACACACCAATGGCGGCAAGCTACCATGCAAGGCACCGGCCCGCTCACTGGGAGCAATTTGGGGTTCAGTGTCTTGTGTCAGTGTCCAAGGACACTTCGACATGTGGCCAGCCGGGGCTCGAACCGCCGATCTGCCAACCTTGCGAACATTAGACGGCAGCTCTACCTCCTGCGCCACAGCCGCCCCCCCGAATCTCCTGTTCTACCACATCCCAAAGGTGTTCTATTGGATTCAGTTCCGGTGACTGGGAAGGCCACTGAAGAACACTGAACTCATTGTCATGTTCATGAAACCAGTTTGAGACGACTTTTGCTGTGTGACATGGTGCGTTATCATGCTGGAAGTATCCATTAGAAGATGGGTACATTGTGGCCATGAAGGGATGCACATGGTCAGCAACAATACTCAAATAGGCTGTGGCATTCAAGCCATGATTGATTGGTATTAACAGACCCAAAGTGTGCCAAGAAAACATTCCCCACACCATTACACCACCTGAATGAATGAGAAGGTGTACAGGTGTTCCTAATAAAGTATTTTGTGATTGTATAGCCTACTGTGTAAGAGGGAAGGATGGGGACAATAATTCAAATATATACTGTATATATACAGTAATACATCAAGTGTTGGGACAGTGAAGCATTTCTTCTTCTTTTGGCTCTACACTCCAAACATTTAGATTTGACATTAAACAGTTACTGTGAGGTTAGAGTAGATATTCTCAGCTTTCATTTGAGGGGATTTGTGTACATTTCACTCAGGGCACCAAAAGTAACGGGACAAAGGTAATGAGTAATGGTTAGGGATGCTCCGATCTGGATTTTTGGGGCCGATACCGATCACCGATTTTTTTCCTCAAGATCTACCGATACCGATACCGATCTTTTTAAAAATACATAACTATGCCTACTGACTGGATAATAGCCTACATATATTTAGCTTTTTAGACAAAAGTCTTGATCCATTAGGCACCAAGCAAACGCAGACCCAAGTCAGTCGATATGGCTGTATAAAAGACATCATAAACGTGGCCTTCATGGTTTACATACGCAGGGGTGCAAACTGGCGATGGTCCAAAAAGGTGACACTTTTTTTTTGTCCGTAGATGGTTAGCTCTATCATTAACAGTCTAACAATGATGCGCGTGTAAGTAGCGATGGCCCTGACCGTAACACCCGCATAATTAATGTAAGCAGGTTTCTACAAGTTACATTTAAGACCTTTATAAGAACACTTTTAATAGATTTGAAGACCTATTGAGCAAGTATTGGTATTAGACTCACATTCATTGATTCTTTTCATTAGCAATGCTGGGTGATCTGTTCTGTTGCATATAGAACAATGATAATGTAAGTTAGCCTACTTTATAAATTCTTGATTCATTTCCATTGCTTCTCAACACAATACTAGATATAATAGCATAAATAACAGAATAAACTCACACACTTACTTACACTGCATACAGTGCATAGCCTACATACTGAGATATGGCACACACACACACACACACCTCTCACAGGTACACACACACCTCTCACAGGAGGGCCACACACACACACACACACGTACAGCTACACACACACGCACGCTATATTTACTAAAACACACACACCGTTGCTACCACTACAAGTTTGAAGAAATTATAACTTCACATGCCTACAGTCGAATCGCCTCCTACGGCGATTATCGTATCGTGGCCTCTTGTCTTATCGTTTCACGTGGCAACATATCAGGGTTTTGGGCGCAGCTTAACTGACGGTATTTAGTGATCGTTAAACTGTTGTTTATTTTTCGTGTTATGAAAAAAAACGAGTCGGCGAGTAGCGTAGTTCTAGGCTGAGTTCGTAAATTCGCTCTGAGAGCGCCGGAGGGCACACTGGGCTCAACGTCATAAAGGGACCAAGTAATTTGATTGGACAAGAGGCATTCCATGACTGCTGGTCAGATTTCCAGAGCGAATTTACGAACGCAGCCTAGAACTACGCTACTCGCTGACTCGTTTTTTTTTTCATAACACGAAAAATACCGTATTTTCCGCACTATAAGGCGCACCGGATTATAAGGCGCACCTTCAATTAATGGCCTATTTTAGAACTGTTTTCATATACAGGGCGCACCGGATTATAAGGCGCATAGATTAGAAGATACTGCAGTCAAACGTTTGACTGGGGTTGCGTTACGCCCAAGCTCCACCTACTGCGTTGCGTCACCTCTCCATCGGTGTTGTGTCAACTTCCCGTTGTCCAAGCTCCACCTGAGCGTTGTCACCGTCAACGTTCTACCTGCTCCACCGTCAAAAATATATACAGTGCCTTGCAAAAGTATTCACCCTGACTTGTACTTCTCAACAACTTTGTCTCGGACTTGTTTGGAGAGTTCCTTGGTCTTCATGGCAGTGTTTGGTTGGTGGTGCCTCTTGCTTAGGTGTTGCAGCCTCTGGGGCCTTTCAGAAAAGGTGTGTATATACTGACAGATCATGTGACACTTAGATTGCATACAAGTGGACTTCATTTCACTAATTATGTGACTTCTGAAGGTAATTGGTTGCACCAGAAGTTTTTAGGGGCTTCATAACAAAGGGGGTGAATACATATGCACATGCCAATTTTCAGTTCTTTATTTTTTTAAATTCTTTTTTTATATATATATTTCTCATTTCATTTAAAAACGAACACTATTTTGTGCAGATTCATCAAATAAGATTCTGATTAAAAAAATGTTTAAATTACAGGTTGTAATGTAATAAAATAGGTAAAAAGCCAAGGGGGGTGAATACTTTTGCAAGGCACTGTATTTTTCCACCTCAAGTATCAGCCGTTCGTCATCCATTTTTGCAACAAGCGTCAAGGACCTGCGGTGATTCACAGCTGACTCGCGTGAATAGCAATTCGCAATAGCTGCGACCACGAGATATAGAGTAGTTAGCTACAAGCATTTTCAATCTGCTATTATCTCTATTAGTGGATTAACCGCTGTGGTGATTTAACAGCTGATAAAAATACATCAAGTAGACTACAAACAGAGCAAAACAAAAAAAACAACACCAGAAAACAACCAATAGGCTATACAATTATAACCAACAACCAATATGTGACAGCTCCTGGTGAAATGTGAAATGTAATTTTTCAGTTTTTACACATGCTTAAACTACAGATTGTAAGCTTTCAAATGATGTGTCATACATTCAAATCAGAGAAAGATTGAACACGACAGGCGTATTTGAATGTTGGTTCACCTCAAACACTGAATGGGAGAAAAGCGACTCTGAACGCAGCCACAGCTACGAACGCTGCTAACAAAACACATCGCTACGAAGGTCTAAACTGTATTTTAATAACATCACAACATACTGGGAGAACATCGACATGCTAAAAACACATAACTACACATAACTAGATGAACACACAGTTCTTACTTTTGAACACGAGCTAAAACGAAAGTATGTTTACAAGTCAACCCTCCCTTACCGGTAGCCTCCGGCAAACGAGAATAATGAATCCAATACACACATTATAAGTGTTTAGTGATCGTTAAACTGTTGTTTATTATATCGAGTGGGTACTTTAAAACTTCAAGTTGAGGAACTTCCGGTGGCGCGCGAACAGAGATGGCAGCCTGATAACAGAGCTCCGGTGTCAGCCTTAAATTACCCCTAATTCAAGATATTTTATGCACTCGAATTGATATATATCAACGTAATGATGGAGGGGGACAAATATAAGAGAAAGGGTACTGGGGTTCGAAAGCCATCTGAGAGAATAACTGAGAAAGACGGAGCAGCTAGCAACAGAGCTAACGTTACCCCGACGGAACAAGATGGAGGCTTGAGAGAGAATGAAACGCTGGACTCGATTCGTAAAGTGGTGAGCGAAGTCGTGAATGCGGGTATGACAACTTGGCAAGCTGAATTGAAAAAGGACTTTTCCGAATTCCTCACGGATTTCCGAGAGGACATTAAGAAACAAATGGATGAACTCACGACAGGAGTGAACCAGCAAATCCAAGACGTGATAGGCCGAGTGGAGGGGGCGGAGGAGCGCGTGGGGCAGATGGAGGACGGTGTGGCTGAAATGGAGCGGTGGGACATTGGTGTCAAGGATGCCCTCACCCAGTTACTTGGTAATCAGCGGGCGTTGCAAGATAAAGTGTCTGACTTGGAAGGGAGGTCTAGACGCAACAACATCAGGATCTACGGCATCCCAGAGGACTCGGAGGGTACCTCCGTAGCAGCGTTTGTTGAAAAACTGATAAAGTCAGAATTGGGAGGTGATCTTGACTGTGACCTGGGGATAGAGCGTGCCCACCGTGCCTTGGCGCCCAGACCACCCGGAGGAGCTCCACCGCGATCCATGGTCATCAAGTTCCTCCAGTTTACAGTGAAAGAAAAGGTCCTCTATACCGCCTGGAAAAAGCAACCCACTTACCAAAACAAACGTGTTTTTTTCGACCATGATTATGCGACGGACGTGCAGAACAAAAGGAAGGAATATATACCCATCAAGAAGGCGCTTAAGGAGAGGGGAATACGCTTCCAGACCCCGCTGGCTAGAATGCGTGTCTTTTTTGATACAGGCACCGTCATGTATAACAGCGCGACACAAGCAGCAGAGGACCTGCGGAGACGGGGATTCATCTTGGACGGAGCTGTTCGCGGGACCAAGGACAAGGGCATAACGGAGGAAACGCTGACTCGACTTTTACCGTGGGAAACAACCGAGCCCCGGAGGGGTGGAGCCCAGAACCAACATCAGCAGCAAGTCCGGGAGAGATTGAAGCAGTTTCGTCGGGGCGATGTGGATTCTACAGCAGATAATGAGTGAGTGATTCACTTCAGCCCAGAGACTCTTATTATTATTTTTTCAAGATGTTAACATAGGCTGACACCGACAGTTCATAGACAGTCACTAGACTCTTTTTTCCTTCAGCCTATTCGGTCATTGACCAAGAGCCACATCTTTTTTATTTTTTTATTTTTGCAACAGAGGGGCCCCACTTAGTGGCCAGCACCCCTCATTACCAAAGGTGATATGTCACCTTTTCCTTCGGAAGTCCAGTTCAGTGTTCAGTACTATTTTTGTGTATTTCATTGTTCATTGTTCATTTTTCAGTACTATGTTTGTGTATTTCATTTACAACTGTTTACTGTAGCGACTGGGAAGCTTTTCATGTACATGATGGAAATATCACATGTTATAACCTAAATGCAAGATATAAGAATAGTTTCTTTTAACGTTAATGGTTTACTTAACCCGATAAAAAGAAGGAAGATCCTAACTAAATTAAAGAAAGATAGAATACAAATAGCATACCTACAGGAATCCCACCTTACCAATACAGAGCATGCCAAATTGAATAAACTGGGTTTTAAATATGTATATTCATCCTCATACGAACCAGGTCATAGGAGGGGTGTAGCCATACTGTTATCAAATACAGTGACCTATGAACACATATCAGAGTTTAAAGATAAAGATGGTAGGTTTATAATGATAATAGGGAAAATAGAGGGAACCCTAGTGAGTTTACTGAATGTATATGCTCCTCCTGGTAGTGACTGGACGTTTTATAGACAGATATTTGATTTAATGGCCACAAAATCTCAGGGAATCTTAATCTGTGGGGGGGACTTTAATGTTCGTTTAAACCCAAGATTGGATGCATCTAGCGGTAATCCAGAGTCAAAACCTATAAGTAGGAAGATAAAAGCATTAATGAAGGAAATGGGAATCATAGATGTTTGGAGAGAATTGTATCCATCCAGCCGGGACTACACCCACTACTCCTCCCCCCATGCCGTATACTCAAGGATAGATTATTTTTTAATTTACAATAGAGACCTACATAGAATAAGTCAATGTGACATAGGACCGATTGCCCTCTCTGATCATAGCCCTATTTACATGTCTGTGTGTCTCAATAGAAAGCCAAGGTCTACAATATGGAGGCTGAATTCAAGTATCCTGAATAACCCAGAGACAAGGGAGGCCATGAAGACTGAAATTAGAACATATCTTGAAATAAACGATAACGGGGAAGTGGCTCCGAATATGCTCTGGGATGCACTTAAAGCAGTAATGAGGGGTAACATCATCGCCACTACTTCACTTATAAAAAAACTTAGAGGACAAAGACTGCATGACCTGGAAATTAAATTAAAACATCTACAAAGACAACACAGTAACAATTTGGATAACAGGGTAAAACAAGAAATGAAAGACATAAGGAACGAGATAAATGAAATAGGCAATCAGGACATACAAAAAAAACTATTATTTACAAAACAAAGATACTATGAAGTAGGTGGGAAATCATTGAAACTCTTATCATATAGACTAAGAAAACAACAAGCAGATAATGCAATCTATAAAATAAGGAACCCCGAATCCGGAGCGATAGAATGTAAGCTAGACAAAATTCAACAGAGTTTCGAAAAGTTCTATAAAACACTATATTCCCAACCACAAGTGGACAACAACCTACAGATTGAGTCATTCCTAGCCTCTCTTGATTTACCCTCTGTCACTAATGAACAAAATAAAGACTTGGTAGCCGAAATAACAATAGAGGAATTACAATCAGCAATTTCGAGATTGAAGGCAAACAAATCCCCGGGTTCAGATGGTTTCACTGCTGAATGGTACAGATCATTTAGAGAACAATTAGCTCCAACATTACTGAAGGCATTTAATTGGGTACTACAGAAAAGGGAAATTCCACCCTCGTGGAGGGAAGCAATAATTTCAGTCATACCGAAGGAAGGGAAAGACAAACTAGATTGTAATAGCTATCGCCCTATCAGTATTCTCCAGCTCGATTATCGACTGTTTACATCAATACTATCCAGAAGAATAGATAGGATTCTACCTAAACTCATTCATTTAGATCAGACAGGATTCATTAGACAACGGCAAACACAAGACAACATTAGAAGGTCATTGCACATTATCAGACATATCACACAACACGGAATAGAGGCAGCTCTTGTAAGTTTGGACGCTGAGAAAGCTTTCGATTCAGTTAGTTGGACCTTTTTATACAAGGTACTATCGAGATTCGGCTTTCATGAGTCTATTATTGCAACTTTCCAAGCATTATATGATAGCCCATCCGCAAGGATCAAAATTAATGGTGCCCTATCGGGATCCTTCACTCTGGAACGTGGAACCAGGCAGGGATGTCCCGCTTCCCCACTCCTATTCAGCCTTTTTATTGAGCCTTTGAGCCAATGGATAAGGCAAAATGTTGAAATTAAGGGAATAGACATGGCAGCTGGTGAGCATAAACTTGGTCTTTTTGCGGATGACGTCCTGGTATATCTAACACAGCCCACACAGACAATCCCAAAATTGATGGGTTTATTAAAGGAATATGGGACACTTTCAGGTTACAAACTAAATATTCAGAAGACCCAGGTACTAACACTTAACTATGACCCACCCAACGATATTAGAGGGAAATATAACCTGAAATGGGATGCAGATTCAATCAAATACCTAGGTGTTAACCTGCCAAAAGATGTCTCAAAATTATCTGATCTTAATTATGGCCCTTTGAATGTAAAACTAAAATCAGATGTACTACGGTGGAGTCTCATTCCCTTCTTGAGTTTGAGCTCTAGGGTGGAGTCTGTTAAGATGAACATCCTACCAAGGTTACTGTATTTATTCCAGACTCTTCCAGTGGAGATACCTGCTAAGCAATTTATAGAATGGGACAAATTAATATCTAGATATTTATGGCAAGGGAAAAAACCCAGAATCAGATACAAAACTCTACAGTTAAGAAAAGAAAACGGGGGATTTGGCCTTCCTTGTTTACGAGAATACTATTGCGCAGCTCAATTAAGGCCTGTAGTGTGTTGGTGTACTCCATCATACTCTGCAAGATGGAAGGAAATTGAGAGTGCAATGACAGAAGGGGTTCAAATAGCAGCGATAGTTGCAGATAGTGAATTAATAAACAACATGACAAATAAAAATAATCCCTGGATTAACGTGGCTTTGAAGATTTGGCAGGAGACAGTAAAACTGTGTGGTATAAAGGACTCACTTAAAATGCTAAGATGGTGTGCATATGACACAGACTTCCCTCCAAACAAAACAGATGCTAGATTTAAAGTCTGGGTTGGAAAAGGCCTTTCGAACTATTTAACTTTTGTCCACAAGGGGGCATTCCATAGCTTTGAATCGCTACAGAGAAAACATGGTTTGGAACAAAATGATTTCTATAGGTATCTCCAGGTCCGACACCATTTCAATCAGAATTTAGGGGGAGTATCAGAAGAGGGGGTAACAGGAATTATGGAAGTATTTACATCAGCAAGCAAATCATTGATATGCAACAAGGTGGTATCTAGACTATACAATGGCTTCCGCCAGATCAATCTCAAAACAGTCAATACAATATATATTAAAGAGAAATGGGAGAAAGAGGGTAATTTTACTATTTCTGGGGAGGATTGGGACAGATTATGTAAACTACAATGGGAAACGACATGCTCAAATACGTGGCGAGAATTTAGTTGGAAAAACCTTACAAGGTTTTTTATCACCCCCCTACAAAAACGACATCAGGGGACGGGTGTAGCGTGTTGGAGATCCTGTGGACTGAATGAAGCCAATCACTACCATGTATTCTGGGAATGCCCAAATCTAGTCCCATTTTGGCGGGAGATACACAATAATCTGGAAGCTATTTTTGAAATTAACATCCCCTTCAAATGTGACACCTTATACCTGGGAAACATCTCATTCGAAAATTGGGACAATAACGACAGAAAATTGATATTGATACTTCTGGTAGCAAGTAAAAAGGCTATCACAAGAAAATGGTTAAAGCCAGACGTACCCACAGTGGATGAATGGATAGATATAATTCATGATATATATGTAATGGAAAAGATGTCATACTCCCTTAGAATTCAGGTAGAAAAATTCTATCGGATCTGGACGAAATGGACTGGATATGTTAAACCTGTAAGGTCAGATTTCTGTTGAATTGTTAAAAGAACATGAGAGGGTGATGTAATTGTGTTTATTTTCTTGAATCATTTTCTATTCTAATCTATCATATGTAAGATGAAAGCTCCCAAAGTTCACTCGCTATTGTTTTTCTTTTTTCTTTGTTTGTTTTTGTTTTCGTTTTGTCTTGTCTTTACTTTACTTAATATAAAAAAAGAAAAAAAGACTTTGGTCATAGGAACTGAGTTGATTGTGATATGTTGAATGTAATGACGATTGTTGTAACCAATGACCATTGACAATAAAAAGAAAATTTAAAAAAAAAAAAAAAAAACTTCAAGTTGAAAGCACCAAGAAGGACCGCCTCGAAATTCATCGATGTTCATGTCCCGTGCTAGCGCTGTTGCCTTCATTCGAATAGTGACTGTAGAGACGCTTCTACTTGCTGCTCTCTGTTCAACAACCCACTGTTTGAGTTTGTCCTCTAAGTAACTGTGGCCATCTCGCTTTGTTCCCTCGGAAACTCTGTTTAGTCTTCTTTACTTGGGGTCTTTATACACACACAAGTGGTGTGGGACTGTGAGTAAGCACAGTAGCCTACCGGTGTTTACTGATTACCGTAATGCTGCAAGCGGTGCGGCTTTGTAGTTTACCAGTCGTACTGAAACATTTTGACAGAGCGCCTTGAGCGCCGTGTACAACCAGTATGGATCAACCAATTAACCAATTGATCCATATATAAGGCGCTCCGGATTATAAGGCGCACTGTTGTTTTTTTTGAAAATTAAAGGCTTTTAAGTGCGCCTTATAGTGCGGAAAATACGGTAAACAACAGTTTAACGATCACTAAATACTTTATGGATTGGATTCACCATTCTCGTTTGCCATAGACTACTATTTGGTAAGGCTTTTGTAAATACTTTTGTTTTGGGACGTGTTTGTGTTTGGGGGGGTATGATCATCTAATTATGTGTAGTTATGCGTTTCTAGCATGTCTTTCTATAGAGATGCTCCGATCAGGGTTTTTGGTGCCGATCACCGATCACCGATCACTGGAATCAGTGATCTGCCGATCCGATATCACCGATCACCGATCACAGCGTCGAAAATGGCAATTGTAGCATTCTATTTATTGTGTAGCATTATTTATGTTTTTAATTATTCTTAACACCATTGACATTGTATATTAAGTATTTAAATGAAATTAGGAGATGAGAAAGTATCATGAATTGACGACCATCTGTTTTATTGAATTCACAACCACCTGTAGCTTACTTCAGGAAAAACAAATAAAATGTGAAAATAAAAATCATAATAAATAAAATGTACACTGTCACATCAAATGTGCAACATTCCATATATATATATATATATATATATATATATATATATATATATATTATACTGTAACTGTAGCTTTCCTGAGGAACAATAAACATACCCAAACTAAACTGCAACATAAACAGGCTATAGCCAAATATAAAATACTGTTTCAAGTCAGTCAGTTTCAAGTCATATTTAGGAGGAGATAAGACAGCAAGTCAGCATAATCAATAAAACAAAAAAACAAAACATTGCACCGAAGGAGATTTCAGACTCAAACCTTACTTCTGATTAAGCAGCATCACTGGCAGATTAGCCTTGAGAAATACAAGCATCTCAGCGTTTTTGGCACTCAGCCTGTTCCTCTTATCATCTAAAATATGTCCTGCTGCTGAAAAGTCGCTCGCTATCTACACTTGTGCAAGGTGCACAGAGGAAGACCTAAAACTCACGCGCTAATAGTTGTTGTTGCTATGGGCCAAGTGACTTCCTGCTCGCGGGGTCACATGACGTCGGTGAACACTACCTACACTACGCTCGTGAAGTCGCGCTGGAACTCTGACCAGCACTCCTGGAACGCCTCTCGTCCAATCAAAGCACTCGGTCCCTTTATGACGTCGAGCCCAGTGTGCGCTTCGGCGCTCTCTGAGCGAATCGACGAACGCAGCAAATGCCGTATGATATTCGTGGTATTGAAAGACCTTGCGTGCGTTCCTCCCCGAGGTATTTCTTTTGAGCAGACATTACAAACGGCATATTTGTTGTCTCTTTCCGACACTGTGTAATATTTCCAGACTGGCGACGCCATTTTGTAAACTGATCGGTCGTGTTTGATCGGCCGTTTTGAGAACTCCGATCAAAACCGATCAAGGCCATATTGGCCGATACCGATCGGCGCCGATCAGATCGGAGCATCACTATCTTTCTAACATCAGGTAAATTCGCTAGAACTAACCTCATGACATTTCACAATCACAAACATATATGTACAGAAACTCACTAAAGTATAAAATACCGCTTCTCTTGAAATCACTCTCCAGCTCCTATGACGCTTAGAGGTCAATGCATTTGTTTTTTTGGTGAACTACCGTAATAACCCTAAATGGTTAGAGAGTGCAACTTCTCTGCTTTCAGAAACTGTTTTTTTTCCCGATTGCACATATAGTTCAAGAATTACGATAGTTTGAACGAACCCTGTAAAATCCTGTTGAGAAGTTATCGCAACATAGAAATAACGTTTTCCCACAATAAAATAACTTAAAAGATCGGCTTTTGCGATCGGCCATTTTTGCCGATCACCGATCGAGTCATTTGGAGTGAAATCGGCCGATTTAAATCGGTGGCCGATAAATCGGAGCATCCCTAGTAATGGTAAGTCAGATGTGTTTCGTCACATCATTTGTGCAGGCATAAGAGAGCTGTCTGTGTCTAGTACTGACTCTAGGCTTTGCATTTGCCTTCTGAGTCTGCTATTGGTGTGTCAACATCAGGACCACAGAGGTGTCAATGAAAGTGAAAGAAGCACTTATTAGCAGAACACATACATAGAACATCAGAAACAGTCAAAACCTTACTTACAGCATACCACCTCATCAGTCAACCATTGAGGAGGGGGTGTTAACGTTAGGTCATATTTACCTGCCACTTAGCTAACTGATGATTGGAACTGATGACAGTAGCAGCTTGTCTGCTCAAGTAACAAGCAAATGCCCCCAGTCATTAGATGGCGCTTCATCAAACAGTAAGACAATGACCCAAAGCATACTTCCATAGCAGCTAGGGAGGTTTTCAGGCCAAAGTTCTTGACTGATTCTGTTTTTGCTATCCAGGATCAGATCTACGTTGTGTCTGGCTTTTGATTTTGGCTATCTGGATTTTGAGTCGTGGATTTTGAAATCAGCCAGGTCGATCTGATCCTGGATAGACAAAAAAAGAATCACAATAATTCTGATCCAAATTCAAAGTTTGAACGACTCTGCCCAGGGTTCTGACCACACACTGGACTGGAGGAGTGATGACCGCTCACCTCCATTGGTGAAATATGTGTAAAGTTAAGCAATACAGAGACTTATTTACTAGTTGACGAGCTAAGTAAAACATTTTATTTATTTATTTTACTTAGTTTTTATTTCAGTTTCAGCAACTTGTACAATCATGTCATGATTTGTGTGTGTGTGTGTGTGTGTGTGTGTGTGTGTGTGTGTGTGTGTGTGCGTGTGTGTGTGAATGCAACGCAGGCGTATATCTATGTGTAGTGATATGAGGTGAGTCTAGAATACAGAAATATATGAGTCATATATCGGTGGAAGGGTCAATATATGTGGAAGGGTTCAATGTATTAATATGGACATGACAGGGCTCCATCTTTTAATAAATAGATGTTTCTGGAGTCTCAGAGTGTATGTTATTTGTTCCATCTGGTAGATTTCCCATACTTTCTCTGTCCACATATTGTATGTAGGGGGGTCTGGTTTTAACCACTTAATTGTAATGCCTTTAATTGCTGCCGTTAGTAATATTTGTAAGAGATATATTCTTGCGCTTCCATCAATGCCTTCTGGTATAATTCCCAGTAGTGCCATCTTTGGATCTTTGGTAAATTTTGGGTGGAATACTGCTTCAAGGGCCTCAAACACCTCTTCCCAAAATGTTCTTAATTTGGGGCATGACCAGAATATGTGGGTGTGGTTGCCAATTTGCGTACTGCAATTTCTCCAACATTTATTTGAGTGTGTTGGGCCCATTTTAGCCACCATTTCTGGAGTTCTAAAGAATCGCATAACCACTTTCCATTTGAATTCCCTCCATGTATTTGAATTGGTCACTAAATGCACCCTTTCATTCCACTCCCACGTCAACAACACCATCCGGTCTGCTTACTTCCATCTTCGTAATATCAACCGCCTCCGCCCTTCACTCACTCCCAACAGCGCCGCAATCCTGGTCCACTCCCTCGTCACTTCCCGCCTAGATTACTGTAACTCCCTTCTCTTTGGTCTCCCCCACAAACTGCTCCACAAGATCCAACTGGTCCAGAACGCTGCTGCCCGTATCGTCACCAGAACCCCTGTCATCAGTCACATCACCCCCATTCTACACCAACTCCACTGGCTCCCCATCAAACACCGCATCGATTACAAAATCCTTCTCCATACTTTCAAGGCCATCCATAACCTCGCCCCCCCATACCTGTCCGACCTCCTCCACATCAACATTCCCACCCGGTCCCTCAGGTCTGCCTCCTCCATCAACCTGACCGTCCCCCCAGCCCGTCTGTCCATCATGGGGTTTAGAGCCTTCAGCCGCTCCACCCCTCGCCTCTGGAACTCCCTCCCCCCCGACATCAGGAACATTGATTCAATCTCCTCATTCAAAACCCACCTCAAAACCCACCTGTTTACGCAGGCATATCCGGGTTGATTTACTGTTCCCGTGCTGCTCTGCTGCTAGCTATGTTTTATACTGTATATTTCTATGTATTTAGTATTTTTGAATTTTGTAACTGTTTTTAAATTTGTTGTTGTACGGCGACCTTGAGTGCCATGAAAGGCGCCTTATAAAATAAATGTATTATTATTATTATTATTATTAAATGTGCTTCAGTGCTTATTTCCTCCCATATGTCCTGTGATATGTCAGTGTTCATTTCAGTTTCCCATCTCTCTTTCCACTGTAGTGTATTATTCAAATCCATGGATAGAAACCTTTGGTAAAGGTCACCTATAATTTTCTTATTCTCGTTTCCTTTTTGCAGCGTTATCAAGAACCCTTCGATTTCAGTGGGCTCCAAGACTTTATTCCATTCTCTATGTTTTGTTAGGAAGCTTCTTAATTGTAGATATCTGAAAAAGTCTGTGTTAGGGAGCCTAAATTAATCTCTTAACTGTTCAAATGATTTAAGGCTACCGTCTTTATGGAGTTGGTGTAAGTTAGTAAGTCCATGATCCGACCAATTTCTAAACCCTAGATCTGTATTGGAGGGTTCGAAATTTTTCATAAGACCAATATTGGATAATGCTGAGATTGCTTTAGGTAAGCCAAATGAGAGTTTTATTTTCCTCCAAATCTTTAGTGTGTCTCTGGTCCATTCACCTAGTTGAGTTTCCTTTTGAGGGACATCTATGAAAGGCAAGATCTGTAAGGGCATCGAACATAAACTTTTTTCGATGTTGAGCCATCGTGTATATGAAGAGTCTTGGATCCATGCTGTTAGAGGCTTTAGCTGGGCCGCCCAGAAGTAGTATCTTAGGTTCGTGAGTTTCAGCCCATCATATGGTTTAGATAGTTGTAGTGTTTTAAGTCTGATTCTTGGGCGCCTTCCTTGCCATATGAATTTTGAGATGAGTCTATCCCACTTATCAAATGTGGATTTGGGGATATCGATGGGTAGCATCTGGAACAGGTATAGAAGCCTAGGCAGCACATTCATGCGTACACTCTCAATACGGCCCAATAGAGACAGGGGAAGTGTTGACCAGCGGTCTAGATCTTTACTGATATTTTGGATTATGCTTTTGTAATTTGCATCACTTAGGTTTTCTAACAATGAGGGAATTTGAATGCCAAGATATTTAATACCATCCGTGGGCCATTTAAACTCACTCTGGATTTTGATTGTTTGTGGAATTCTACCTCCTATGTCAACATTTACCCGAGAAGTATCCATAGTTGGAAATAAGATCTTTTAGGCGTGGGATTGTTGTTGCAGGTTCAGTTAGATAAAGAAGCACATCATCTGCATACAATGATAATTTATGTTGTTCCTCATTTATTGTCAGTCCCTTTATGTTGTCGTTGTCTCTAATGAGCTGTGCCAGTGGTTCAATACTGATATCAAACAGCAGGGGCGACAAAGAGCACCCCTGCCTGCAACCCCGTTCTAGAGTAAATCGGTCAGACAGAAATCCATTCACTTTTACAGCAGCTTGTGGATTTGAATATAGTGTTTGAATCCATTTTATAAAATTGGGGCCAAATTTGAGTCGTTTTAGAGTTTGAAATAGGTATTGCCAAGATACTCGATCGAATGCCTTCTGGGCATCGAGGGATAATATCATTGCTTCTTCCTCCTTAACTTTTGGGTGAGTCATTATATTTAGTAATCTTCTTATGTTGTCCCCGTAGTACCTTCCCTTTATAAACCCGGTCTGATCGGGGTGGATAACTTGTGTGATCATTTTATTGACGCGTCTTGCTAGGATGGCTGTTAATATACGTAGGTCGGTGCATAAAAGTGAGATGAGTCTGTATGATTGGCATTCGGTGGGGTCCTTGCCCTCTTTATGTATTACAACTACTGTTGCGTCCCTCCATGAGGGGGCCGTGGTTCCAGATTGCAACGTATGGTGGTATGCTTTTAGCAATAAGGGACATACGGTCCAGGACTTTTATTGTTTTTTGGAGTGTAGAGATCACTTCTAGTATTTCCCATTCTTCAATTGGTTCATCTAGTTCTTTTGCCATAGGCTCAGATAGCGCTTTTAGTTTGATGTCTTTCAGAAACGCTGTCAATTCATTATCATCTGTGCAGGTGTCCGTATTTTTGTAAAGATATTTATAAAATACTGCAAAAGACCTTGAGATTTCATCAGGTTTTGTGAGTGTCGAGTTATGAGTTTTTAATTTCTGTACTGTATTCGATGATTGTTGTTTTTTTAGTCTTAGTGCTAATAATCTACTTGCTCTGTTTCCATTTTCATAATATTTTTGGTTGGTAAACCTTAAATTGCCCTCAATCTTTTCAGTGATTAGGCTATTTAGATCCCTGCGTGCTTGTTTGAGAGCATTAAGTAGACTGGAGGTTGGTGTTCTTTTATGCTGTTGTTCAAGCAACCTTATTTTATCCTCTAATTCTCCTTGTTTTGCTTCTCTATTCTTTTTTTTCGCGCTCGCGAATGAGATAATGCAACCTCTAATGCAGGGGTCGGCAATTAGGTTTGGCCTGAGGCCAAAAAAATGTTTAGCCACTAGATGGCGGGCCCGAACATAATTTAAGTAATTGATTGTTAAAAAATGTGACACGTTCTAATGCTTTGACTTTTCTTTCGAGAAATGTACACATCGCTAGTCAACTAACACAGCTTGTTTTGTGAGCCTGCTAACAATGTAAAGTAGTGTTATAATTAACTAGGTAGCAGTCCAATCCATTTCGTTGCAGTATTAGGATGGACTAGTGAGTTTGTGTTGTGATTCTCAACAACGTTGAAACGTAGTTTCACCCTTTTCCATAGTTTTGAATAATAAATGTGTGGACTGACGATGTATCGCAGCCTAACTTATTCTAATAATTATTTAACATACTTTTATTCTGAATGATTCCCCCCTCCTCCAGACAAGGTCACATTATTTATTATTGGATTGGTTGTTTGCGTGTCGGGTGAAGTTAGCTAAACATTTAACTTGCTAACTAGCAAGAGAAACATAATGTCACTCTCCAAAGGTCTAAAGAGGAAAGTTGACGGTGAAAACAGGGCATTTAAACAGGAATGGACAGCGAACTATACGTTCATCCTACCTTTCATCAATGCAAAGCCGTTGTGAGACTCACATCTTCCGTGCTCACAATGTTCCCTTTCTATACATGCGAGTCGTCCTTTTCCTCAATGAATGTGATAAAGACGCACGAAGGAATCGATAGATGCATACAAAATAAAAAAAACTGCCTGCGGATTAAAGTGACGTCAATATCACCAGATATCAAGCAAATAGTGACCGATGGGAGATGCCACTTTTCACATTAAGTGAGTACCAAGCCTGTCGTTATTGTATTTAATAACCTAATTGTATTTTGTGTATTTTGAATGAATGGCTTATGGCTCATTGTACTTATTATCCCTAATAGCGCGTTTGCTCTGTCGTTTCAGGAGCATAGGCCTACCACCACTTTTGCGCCGATTTTGTTGTCAATGTTTTTCAGAAAATTAAACAGAATTTGCTTTGTTACTGTTCATATGTGTGTTGCAGTCACATACGTAAACATTACGTTTGAATGATTTAATGAGCTGATGTTATTTTTTTTTTAAACCACACACCGCATGTCGGCTATTTCAGCACCACGCCTTGTCCACCTGCTGATGATTCACTATGAGGGGTTCAGCGTCAGTGCGCTTCGGTGCACCCCGCTGCCCGATTGTCTGTCCCTGTGTCATTCACTCTCAACATGAATAAAAGTACAATAAGCATTATTCAGGTGGTGGTAGATTCTCTATTCGGACATTATAGGCGCGGTGTGGAAAAAAAAGAAAAAAAAAGTGGATTCTCAAAATAATCTGCTGGGCCAAATATTATTGGTGACGGGCCAGCAATGGCCCACGGGCCGCCTATTGCCGACCCCTGCTCTAATGTATGCCTTAGCACAGTCCCATAGGATGAGATGAGGTGATATTTCAGGTGAGTCGTTAGTTTCTAGGTAATACTTTAGTTCAGTTGTTACAAATGTGATAAATTCCTCATCATTTAGAAGTGATGTATTTAATCTCCATTGTTTGGTTTTTGGCCTGTGACCTATGTTCCATGATAATGCAAGAGGTGCATGATCAGAGAGAGTAATTGGTAAGATCTTTATGTCTTCTATCCTGTGTAGTTCTGCTTTGGGTGTAAAGAAATAATCAATTCTCGAATAAGATGAATGGCTGTGCGAGTAGAAAGTAAAATCTCTACCTTTAGGGAATCTGCTTCTCCAAACGTCCACTAGGCCTGATTCTATCGACAGGTGTTTAAGTATTCTACTCATTCTAGAAGTGGGAGTTTTGGAGGTAGGTTGTCTATCCATTAGCTGGGACATAACGCAGTTGAAGTCTCCTCCCAACAGTAGGATACCGGAGCTGTGTTGTATTGCTGTGTTAATGACTGTGCTAATGAAGCTGGGCTCATCGTCATTTGGAGAATATACAGTATGTTCATGAGGGATACATGTATCCCATCGATAGATCCATTCACTAAAATTAATCTTCCCTCAATGTCCTTGTGGACCGTTGTTGGTGTAAAGTTAACCTGCCTATGTATCAATATAGCCGCTCCTCTCTTTCTACCTGACTGATGTGATGAGTAGAACACGCTGTCTGCCCAGGATTTCTTTAGTTTCTCATGTTCCATATCCGACAGGTGGGTCTCCTGTAGGAATGATATCTGACAGATGGCTCTTTTTAGCTGATTACGGATTTTCTTTCGTTTTATAGGATTGTGAAGGCCTTTAACGTTGTAGCTTATAACCTTAAGTGATCCCATGGTTCAGAGTAAGAATTAGGGAGAATGTTAATTTTACCTGTGGGTATGGTGATGGCAAGGATAGGCACATGAATAGGAGAAGATTGTGAACTGCATGTAGTACAGTATCTATGTGTGTGGTTGTGCGAGTGTGGGTGGGTATGGGTAGGAGGTGTGGGGGAGTTGGGGAGTATAGATAAGGAAAAAGAACAAAATAATGTAAAAGAAAACAAAATACATAAACATACACGTTGCTCTTATTCTTCCGGTATGATCCCTGTGGAACAGTGGGATCTGAACATAGAAAAAAACCTGAAAAATCCGGACACTCAACCGACATGAGTGTCTGGACAGACTTTTGGGACAAGGTCCCAGGCTGCGAGTCTGAACAGGCAGCTGTGCGAACAACCTTTAAGAGTGTTCGCCTGTGCTTGGTTATAGTAGCTAGCAAACAGAATAGCTAGGAGTAGTTTGTTAACATTTCAGGCTCCCGTCGAACCTTGAGGTAAAACAAAAGGAGGGTGAAAACCCCCTAACCTTAATTTTGACATTGTCAAATACATTTTACATTGTATATATATAAAGAAATAAGAGTAATAATAATTATGTCTAGAGACAGAAATAAATAAAAGGATCGGAGAGAAGCATTAACGCAGTGGAAATTAAGAAACAAATAAAAACAGTCTCCTGGTCAGGTCATTTTCACTTTCCTGCCCCTTATGAATAAACAGATATATTATTTCCCCCTTGGGGTAAGTTTTAAATTGAACTAACATATATGTCCAGTCTCTTTCAACACTTCCATATAAACTGCTGTGAAGAACGACAATAACAACAAAAGGGTGCCATTGACGATGGTAATATATTTAAACAGATATCGTCCCGTCAAAGTTGGTCTTGTAATGACACTGAGCCCCACTGGCCCGTGGCTGGGGGCGACCTACCCTTAGCCTGTTGCAGGGATGACGTTCTTCTTAACGTAGTCCATCGCTTTGTCTGCATCTGTGAATTCCTTTTCTTCTCCGTTGTGTGTGATGCGGAGTCGGGCTGGGAACAGTATGCCATACCGGACGCCCTGATGGTTGCGCAGCAGCTTCCTGACCTCCGTGAACGCAGCCCTGGCCCTGGCGATGCTGACAGCATAATCCGGAAAGATGGCAATGGTCTGTCCGTTGACCCGGAGAGGAGCTCGAGTGCGTGCGCAGCTCAGCACCTCAACGCAGTCCTGGTAGTAATGGAGTTTAGCAATGATGGCGCATGGTTTCCCATCCGGTTTCCTCTGAGCCAGGGTTCTGTGTGAACGGTCCACAAGCACATCTCTATCCAGTTGTAGCGCTTCCCTCAGTAGTTTCGAGACCGATGCAGTGGAGCATGATCCATTCGTCTCGGCCACCCCTAGTATTCTGATGTTGCATCTCCTCATTCTTCCCTCCATGTCGTCGCATTTCTCTCTGAGCCCGGTTACCTCTGCTTTCAAGCCCGTCACCGTACTCCGCAGGGCCACCACCTCGTCCGACCACGTTGATAGGCCGCCCTCCACCTCCGTGATTGTAGCCTTTATTTGGTCAATCTCAGACTGAACCGCCGCAGTATTGTTAATTATTTCCCATTTTACTGCTTGAAGTTCACTTTTAATATAGTTGAAATCTTCGGCTAGTGCATTTTTAATCTCTGTCTTTATCACCTCGACAATGTCGGATTTCAGCGAGAGGAGAATCTCTGATTTCAAAGCTACAGCATCCATCACTGGGCTGTCTGTCCGGGGCGGGGCCGTCTGAGCCGGGGTACCTGTGGGACTATGTCGCGGTGGCGTTTGGCCTAGTAGTGGACGGATTGTACTTATATTTGCGTAGATTTGCAGCCATTGACCCCTAAATACACAGTCTTTTGATTTTAGGAATATGTTAGGAACAGGTTTCCCAGTATTTTGTAATGTAAAACGCTTATTAACTTAAATAAAACAGAAGTCCAACGGGAGCTCAAGCGAAACACGTCCTACTCCATTGCCAGCCCACGTGATCCCCAAGTAAAACATTTTTGAATATATATATTTTTTTAGAGAGAGAGAGAGGGGGGGGGGAATTCAAGCACTTTCAATGACCCATGTCTATTTTCAAAAACTTTTAAGACCTTGATTTTTCTTTTCTCAAATTCACAAACTTTCAATGATTTCAAGGACCCGTGGGAACTCTGATATATGCACTAGACTAGATAGTACAGCACTTTCTTTTGGACTTCCCTTCGTTGGCACCGCTCGTAGTCTACCTGGTGTCCTTTGGCGTGTGTGTTGTAAACTCATCATCACTATTGTAAATACGTTCTTGCACTTTAGTTGGGGTGGTCTGTTATTAGCTCCCTACATTAAGCTTGGTGTTTACACATGTTCTGTTTCAGCTCCGCTACACCGTCTAGATGGAGACCAGTAAGATCTGGGAGTCATACCATCTGTCTACAACCTTAACACACACACACACACACACACACACACACACAGACACACAGACACACAGACACACACACAGAGAGACACAGACACACAATCAGCATCCAACTGCAGTCTACAACAAAACATGTTTTTAATAAATGAATAACAAGTTAATCCAAACGACACTGTGTGATGGCAGCCTAACCCCGTCTCCTCCTGTGTGTAGACGTGCAGTGGCCACCACATCAACCACCGCTCTGACACGCGTCATCTGAGAATCATCATCCCTCTATCTTGTGTGGCGCCAACAACCGGCATTAGTCCTGTTTAGTGTGTTAGTGTGTTAGTGTGTGTTTGGTGTGGTTTGTGAACTGAATTTGGTTCCTACTGACTGTCTCACAGACACAGACACACAAACACACACACCAACACACACCAACACACACCAACACACACCCGTCAGTATGACAGTAAGACTCAGTGAAACCCAACCCCAGCTTAGTTACTGGGCATTAAGCAGACATCTGGGCTGACTAGGAGAGCAATGAGCATGGCTGCTGGGGAGGTGAAGTCATTTGATGCCGTTTGTGAAACTCTACTTTGTCCAACCCGGCCTAATCTCTCAAGTTCTGTCAAGTACCGTACATGGCCTGTCCACACAGCGTTAAGACCAGCAGCTCCTCTGACAGAGAGGGAGGTGGAGAGGGAGGGAGATAGAAACAGAGAGAGGGAGGTGGAGAGGGAGGTGGAGAGGGAGGGAGATAGAAACAGAGAGAGTGAGGGAGGAGGTATGCTGACATGATGAAAATGCGATTGAGAAGAAAGGAGAAAATAAAGAGCGACAGGAAAAGCAAAAGGAAGGAGAGGGTGAAGGAGAGGGTGCTATGAAACACAGACCAGAGCAAATGGATTAGATTCTTTAGAAAAAAGGAAAAAAAAGAGAGAGAGGAGAGAGAGAGAGAAAGAAAGAGTGGAAGGAATGATAGAGTCGCAGATCAATAAAAAGCAAAAACAGAATCAGAATACCACCACGCTCCCCGGCCAGACCCTCGACCACGTCACTTAATTGCAACAAGCTGCCAGTGAAGAAGACGTCATCGTAAATCAAAACCTGCCGCATTGCTTGGCAACTGACTCCAAACATTCTGTTGTTGTCTTGCCGACAACCCCCCACCCCTCCCCGCCCCGCAACAGTTGACAACCCCCCCTTTGCCCCATGCAGAGATCGAGTGACTATAAATATGAGTCTCTCTCCCCCCCCCCCCCCCCACCCCCCACTAAGGGTCGCCCCCCCCCCCCACACACACACACACACACACACACTCATTACAGAGTAAAGACGGGGGGGGGGGGTTAGTCAAGAATGCTGTTTCAGAGCAGGAAGCTTAGCGGCTTTAGGGGGGTAAAGCAGTTGTGGTGCGCTGTGAGAGAACCTACCTG
This sequence comes from Nansenia antarctica, assembly GCF_963989245.1. Lineage (NCBI taxonomy): Eukaryota > Metazoa > Chordata > Actinopteri > Argentiniformes > Microstomatidae > Nansenia > Nansenia antarctica. The sequence continues at coordinate 28,361,300 of NC_137689.1, read as the reverse complement.
ATAGCACGGTTGTTTTAAACACACATTTAATGTGTGGTGTGCAAGGGGGGGGAGGGGATTCAATTGCCATAGATTGGTAGATAGGACTATTAATAAACCAGACCACTAGAGGAAAGCTTTATCTAAGCCATCAGCCCTATCGTGCTTTTCAGCCCAGACTAAAAATAACAACAGAGAGAGAGAGAGAGAGGGAGAGAGGCAGAGGGAAAGAGAGAGGGAGAGAGAGAGAGAGAGAGAGAGAGGGAGAGAGAGAGAGAGAGAGAGAGAGGGAGACAGCGAGAGAGAGAGAGAGAGAGACAGAGAGAGAGACAGAGAGAGAGAGAGACAGAGAGAGAGACAGAGAGAGAGAGAGAGAGAGAGAGAGAGAGACAGAGAGAGAGAGACAGAGAGAGAGAGAGAGAGAGAGAGAGAGAGAGAGAGAGAGAGAGAGCCTCTTTGGACAACATCTCCAATAATCATTTAACCACCCCCCCCCCCCCCCCCCAACTTCTTCTCATCACTCGTTTAATAAAACAATACGCCTGGATAAACAAGTTGTTGTAACTGGCAGGGAGGACAAATGACGCAACGTCCTTCTTCAAAGTGCGTTAACAGTCTTGAGGAGAAGTAGCTAGGTGCAGTACACATCCTCCCCAGAGAGAAGCAGCCCTTTGGTTAGCGCACACACACACACACACACACACACACACACACACACACACACACACACACAGGGTGTCCTGACAGCAAGGACACAGCGATCCTGAAGGAGACTCCAGCTCTCCTTGTCCCTCAGTCAGTGCTGTCTCTACACGCACCACTCACGTGGCAGCAGGTGTAGGTGTGTGTGTGTGTGTGTGTGTGTGTGTGTGAGTGTGTGTCTGTGTACCATATCTCTGAATGACTAGCCCTAACACAGTCCCTGTGATATGGCCTTTTCTGATGAAGGAAGGCCTGTGGTTAAGCCTAAACTGAATTTAAGAGCCAAGATGATTTCAGTTTTGCTATTAATCTGCAGCTAATCTAAATCTAATCTCGTGTGTACGTGTGTGTGTGTGTGTGTGTGTGTGTGTGTGTGTGTGTGTGTGTGTGTGTGTGTGTGTGTGTGTGCATGTCTTAGCTAATGGCTTTGGCAGTCAGTGGACAGTATGTGGGTGTGTGTGCATTGTATGACATCCATGGGTCTCTCAAGGGGGGTGTGGGGGGTGGGGGTAGAGAGAGCCATGTTCCTGTCCAGCAGACAGAAGGTGTGTGTCAGTAGCGTTACTATAGGACTGTCCTTCTGGCCAATGAGCAGACGATTTATTTTCATTTAATCAGCATGAGACATGCGTCTGTTGATGTTACTATGTGAAATCAGCTGTGTGTGTGGAGCAGCTGTGTGTGTCTGTGTGTGTGTGTGTGTGTGTGTGTGTGTGTGTGTGTGTGTGTGTGTGTGTGTGTGTGTGTGTGTGTGTGCTGCGTGAAGAGCCTCTTCACATAGCGGAGGGCAGGTGTCCCAGACAGACAGAACACACCGGAGGTTTTAACACTGACCGCATCTGCGCTTGTCAAACACAGACACCCACACGCACGCACACACGCATGCACACAACTGTGTTAACACTAGAACAGCTATGAGGGGTACCCTGTGAGTAAAGAAACATTTTCTATCTTTGCACTCGATCAAAATTCAGGACCCCCCTTTCATGACTTTTCCTAGATATGTGCGTTCTACCACCCAGTATCCTTACATTTTCCAAATCACATCAGGATAAGCTAATATGAAGCTATTTTGCAGGCTAATTTACAAGCGGCCAACTAGTGGTCGTTGTGTGTAAATAGCAGCTTGAGCATTGTACAGAGGGGGTCGTTGACCCCCCGAGGCGGCTCTTTTAGGAGGTAAAAAAGGCACGGCTGCTGTTCTAGCGTTAAGGGTGCTTGTAATGTTTGCTTTCACATACACACACAAACACACAGGAGTTAAAGGTTAAACCGTGACCCTCCTTACTCTGTGGCAGCTCTGGTAGTATCAGGTTTCACATTAGCGAGACCAACGCCCCACACACGTGTGTGTATATATATATATATAGCTAGGCCTACACACCCATGAGCCCAAACAGTACGACCACCTGCCTGGTCCACCTAATATGCTGTTGGTCCTCTGTGTGCCGCCCAAAACAGCACCGACCCGCCCAGGAGTGGACTCTACCAGACCCCCCTGAAGGTGTCCTGTGGGGTCTGGCACCGTGGAATCGGACTTGTCGGGTCCGGCACATCCCACGGGTTTCGGAGGCCGAGGGCGACACCGTTGGACACTTGGTCGCGGAGCCTCTGAGCGTTTCCCACAAGCCTTGGCGTTTCAGAGACGCTCTGACCGAGCCGTCTGGCCGTAAGCGTTTGGCCCTGGGCAGAGTCTGGCAGGTCTTTACTCCCCCGCCCCTTCCTCCTGCCTCCAACACAACAACCTCAACACCTGACCTGGTCACTTGAGGCCTAATGTACCCCACCCCTTGACAGCTGCCATGGTAACAAGATAATCAATGTTATTCATTTCTCCTTTTGGCTCATTGGTGTATATTAGGGGTGGGCATCAATGATCGACGATCGATAATTGATCGATAAGGATCTTGGTCGATCACAAAATATTTTGCTCGATAATCGATAATAATAATTTTTAAAAATATATATATATAATTTAAGGACACTAACGTTTTCAGTCATCCTCCTATTTGTGATTAACTGTTTTTTTACTGCTCCTATGGTGAGTTACTTATTTTCTATATTTTTATTTATAACGTAAAATGTGTTTTTAAGTTAAACAATTTAGGCTACTCACTGCCTTGTTTAAGAGGATTGTTATCTGACTGTAGTGTCTAGTTTGAATGTGAATGAATGAGTGCAATAGCAACACAAATAAAGTTTTCCCCAAGGAAAACATGCTTGTTATTTCTGCCCTATTTTTTTTTTCCGATTTTTTGGGGGAGATTTTTGTGTTGTTGTTTTTTTTTTATGAAAAAAAAGCTTAACGATTAATCGATAATTGATCGTTAATTCTTGCGATTATCGAAAAATAAATGTTGATCGTTTGCCCAGCCCTAGTGTATATATATATATATATATAGATGTAAATATAGATAGTGTGGTGGTTGTGTTAGGGGTGTAGTGGTTGTGTTAAGGTTAGGGGTGTAGTGGTTGTGTTAGGGTGAGGGGTGTAGTGGTTGTGTTAGGGTTAGGGGTGTAGTGTTTGTGTTAGGGTTAGGGGAGTAGTGGTTGTGTTAGGGTTAGGGGTATAGTGGTTGTGTTAGGGTTAGGGGTGTAGTGGTTGTGTTAGGGTTAGGGGTAGAGATGCTCCGTTCTGATCGGCGCCGATCGATATCGGCCGATATGCCCTTGATCGGTTTTGATCGGAGTTCTCAAAACGGCCGATCAAACACGGCCGATCAGTTTACATAGAGAAATGGCGTCGCCAGTCTGGCAATATTACACAGTGTCGGAAAGAGACAACAAATATGCAGTTTGTAATGTCTGCTCAAAAGAAATTCCTCGCGGAGGAACGCACGCAAGGTCTTTCAATACCACGAATATCATACGGCATTTGCTGCGTTCGTCGATTCGCTCCGAGAGCGCCGAAGCGCACACTGGGCTCGACGTCATAAAGGGACCGAGTGCTTTGATTGGACGAGAGGCGTTCCACGAGTGCTGGTCAGAGTTCCAGCGCGACTTCACGAGCGTAGTGTAGTGTAGGTAGTGTTCAGCGACGTCATGTGACCCCGCGAGCAGGAAGTCACTAAGCTAGGCTAAGGCCCATAGCAACAACAACTATTAGCGCGCGAGTTTTAGGTCTTCCTCTGTGCACCTTGCACAAGTGTAGATAGCGAGCGACTTTTCAGCATAGCAGGACATATTTTAGATGATAAGAGGAACAGGCTGAGTGCCAAAAACGCTGAGATGCTTGTATTTCTCAAGGCTAATCTGCCAGTGATGCTGCTTAATCAGAAGTAAGGTTTGAGTCTGAAATCTCCTTAGGTGCAATGTTTTGTTTTTTTGTTTTATTGATTATTGCTGACTTGCTGTCTTATCTCCTCCTAAATATGACTTGAAACTGACTGATTGATACAGTATTTTATATTTGGCTATAGCCTGTTTATGTTGCAGTTTAGTTTGGGTATGTTTATTGTTCCTCAGGAAAGCTACAATATAAGCTCCAAGTTCTCTAAGAGCCCCTAGTTCCTCTCATTCGAGTGGAATGTTGCACATTTGATGTGACAAGTGTACATTTTATTTATTATGATTTTTATTTTCACATTTTATTTGTTTTTCCTGAAGTAAGCTACAGGTGGTTGTGAATTCAATAAAACAGATGGTTGTCAATTCATGATACTTTCTCATCTCCTAATTTCATTTGAATACTTAATATACAATGTCAATGGTGTTAAGAATAATTAAAAACATCAATAATGCTATACAATAAATAGAATGCTTCAATTGCCATTTTCGACGCTGTGATCGGTGATATCGGATCGGCAGATCACTGTTTCCAGTGATCGGTGATCGGCACCAAAAACCCTGATCGGAGCATCTCTAGTTAGGGGTGTAGTGGTTGTGTTAGGGTTAGGGGTGTAGTGGTTGTGTTAGGGTTAGGGGTGTAGTGGTTGTGTTAGGGTTAGGGGTGTAGTGGTTGTGTCTTATAGATATAGGCCTCGTTCACACTGGAAATGTCAAAAACTAGTAATCAAATACTGCTCAGACCAACATCTGACCACCCACCTGAACCCTGCAGCCACCCATCTAGAACAGTCATCTGAGTCAGCTCAACAAGTGGAATGAGCTTCCCACGGCTGTCAGAACTGCAGAGTCACTCCCCATCTTCCGTCGGAGACTGAAGACCCATCTCTTCAGTAGGGTTGGGTACCGAAAATCGGTGACGGTAGGTACCGGTTACTTTACATTCGGTATGTACCCGTACCGAATCGCAAAGGAGATTTCGGTGCCTCATTTCGGTACTTTTCTATCTCGCTCCGGTGTCAACTGGTGACTCGTGACGTCACATCGCCTGTTAAATTTCCACTCAGTGAAAGCAGCGAGTACGGAAGGATAACGAGAAGGTTGCTAATAGCAACTTCCGCTAGCGGGTTGGTGTAACGATGGTCAAACAGCCAAACTTCTTTCATTTAATTCGTTTATTTGACCTGCAGAGAAGACATATAGAACACAATTCTTCTCTGGTCTGCTTGTGAATCCATTAAGCTGGCGGCCATTTTCCTCGGTCCACCGTCTATGTACATTTCACATCAGGACAGTTTGTTCACAGAAAGAACACAAACTTCCCTCAAACATTACAAATAACAATTACAAACAACATGTGGAGCGACATACCTGCAGAGAAGACATATAGAACACAATTCTTCTCTGGTCTGCTTGTGAATCTGCACGTTCAAAACAACATACAATAAATGTTCTGTTTCACATCATCACAATACATCACAATACATGTAAAAACAAACAGCACAGTACTACACCAACATTTTCACCCTACATTACAAGATTCTCCATACAAACAACAAAACACGAGGAGCGTTTTACACGCGCACATACCCATTAAGCTGGCGGCCATTTTCTGACGCACCACCGCAAGTACGGCAACAAGAGAAGGACAAACGAACGTGCAGACCTGCAGTACACCCAAACTCCAAAGGGGGGCTCCAACAACAACCAGGGCTGCTCAAAGCACGGCGAAACTCATCTACATTCATCACAACTAAACATACATTCCCAACTCTGTTACACCCACCTCCCCTGAATTTCGCCAACCTTGAGCAGCAACTATACATTTAAATACTACTTTTTACTTTTTACACTATTACATAGGGCCGCCAAAGGACAGGACAGCCAACTTGAAAAGTATCCTATAAGGATGAAGTGGAAAGAGAGGTAAACTATCTCTCCAACCAACTACTGGCGGTAGGATGCGTTCTACACCCCACAAGACCCTTTTTTCACTGTGTATTACTAGCCTTCAAGAGGCCACAACCTCTTATGAAACAATCAGAATAACGAACAAACCTATATGTCATAGGATGTCAGTGTGCACAGTGTGCACAGTGTTCCAGGGTGAATGTGAACAAGTCCAGAGGTCCAGACAACATCAACCCCAGGGTTCTGAAGGTGTGTGCTGGAGAGCTGGCGGACACATTCCAACATCTCTTCAGTCTATCTCTAAGACTGAGGAGGGTGCCACAGCTCTGGAAGACCTCTTGCATCGTCCCAGTGCCAAAGAAGGGACGGCCCAGCACCCCAAACGACTACAGACCTGTCGCCCTGACACCACAGGTCATGAAGATCCTGGAGAGGCTAGTGCTGCAACACCTTAAGCCCCAGGTGAAGGACTTTCTGGACCCCCGGCAGTTTGCATACCAGGAGAGCATGGGGGTGGAGGACGCCATCATTTACATGCTGCACAGGGCCTACACACACCTGGAGAGGCCACAGAGCATGGTGAGGACCATGTTCTTCGACTTCTCCAGTGCATTTAACACTATCAAGCCATCACTGCTGGCTGACAAACTAGCAGTGATGTGTGTGGAGGACTCCCTGACGGCTTGGATCCACAACTACCTCACAGACAGGCGTCAGTATGTGAGACTGCAGGGCTGTCAGTCTGAGGTGGTGGTGTGCAACACCGGTGCCCCCCAGGGAACTGTTCTGTCACCCTTTCTCTTCACCCTCTATACCTCCGACTTCCAGTTTAGCTCCGACCAGTGCCACCTGCAGAAGTTTTCGGATGACTCCTCTATCGTCGGTTACATCACAGACGACAGGGATGAGGAGTACAGGGCCCTGGTGGAGAGCTTCGTGCAGTGGTGCGACACCAACTACCTTTTGCTTAACACCAGCAAAACAAAGGAGTTGGTGGTGGATTTTAGGAGGAAGAGAAGGACCCCAGCCCCCATCACCATCAAGGGGGTGGAAGTCGAGAGGGTGGACTCCTACAGGTACCTGGGAGTACAAATTAATAACAAACTGGACTGGACTGACAACACCGAGGCTCTTCTCAGGAAAGGGCAGAGCAGACTGTTTTTCCTGAGAAGGCTGAGGTCTTTCGGTGTCTGCAACAAGCTGCTGCAAATGTTTTACCAGTCGGTGGTTGCCAGCGTTCTGTTCTTCGCCGTGGCCTGCTGGGGTGGAAACATCTGTGCCAGGGATGCTGCGAAGCTAAACAAACTGGTGAAGAAGGCCAGCTCTGTGGTGGGGACCGGGCTGGACAGCCTAGAGGTGGTGGCAGAACAGAGGATGGGGAAAAAACTGGCGGCCATGCTGGCCAATCCCTCCCACCCGATGTACTGCGAGCTGGCAGGGATGAGGAGCAAGTTCAGCCACAGATTTGTTCTCCCCCGTCAAAGTACAAAAAGATTTGGACAGTCCTTTATTCCAGCTGCACTCCGACTCTACAACCAGGCCCTGCAGGGTGGGGGAGACCTGGAGATGGAACTTTTGGAACTTTTTACTTATTGAGCCTGCACTGTTTTATGTTTTTTATTGAATGTTTTTCTGTTTTCTGTACTGAATGTTTTCTGCCCTAACTGAGCTGTTTGACAACAAAATTTCCCCATTGGGGACAATAAAGGTTTTCAATCAATCAAAAGTATACATGCACTGAACTGAGCTTCGGCTTATCTAACTGTGGGAAGCCTGGAACACTGACCTGCAAACAGCTCGAATGTTTGACTTAGTGTCTTGGATAATGTCTTGTCCTGACATAGTATAAATCAATCTGTCAACTGGTTTGATAAGGCGACCAAACTTGGACTTGACCTGTGTGACTGTACTAGGATGTTCACACTGTGTGACAGAAGCTAAAGTGTCAGTACGCTGTGTGTCACTAGCATCATCTGTCTGATTTGTGTTACCAGAAACATCAGTACAATCATCAGCGCTAACCACAAATCTAGAATCAGAGTTAATGGACTGATCTACCATTTGCTCCTCAGCCATCTGCTCGGGAACCCTCTGAGGGGCAAACGAGACTGAAGACACTACAGTGTTAGTAGCCTCTGTCCGTGAGTGGTCAGGGAATGGTAACTGGGTGACCCACTCCAGGGTTCTTCCCTTGGGATCCTTGGGCTCTGGAACAGTCAAGGGAACATCCCTCTCCCGAACAGCTCTTCCCCCATACTCCATGTCTTCAACCTCCCCTCCCTCACTCCCAGGACAGGAATCCACTCTCTCCGACTCGAACGCGGTTCCTCTACTCACTTCCCCAGGCAAGGAATCCTGTTCCACTTCCGACACGGACATTTCACTTGGCTCATTTGATGTATGAACAGCAGACAGGGATGAAACTGGGTCAGAGATCACACTCGTATCATACACCGGCAGAAAGTTCACCAACAACAATAGATTACGGTGGACTACCTTCTCTCGTCCAGTGACAGTGTCTTGTATCCTATATGTGTGAGTCTCAGAGTTCCTATCCACCACAGTGTATACAGTAGACTCCCAACGATCAGCCACCTTTCTCTTTCCTCTCTCTCTCTTGTTCGCCAACAGCACACGGTCTCCGACGTCAATGGTGGGCCCTTTTACTCGTCTGTTGTAGAGCTCTGTGTGACGGTGCTGTTCTTTTATGACATGTTCCTGGGCTATGACCATAGCTTCTCTCAGATCCTTCGTGAGAGACATCACATACTTGTCGTAGCTGACCACAGCTGGATCATTCAGGACTGTCCGGAAGAGTATATCGACAGGGAGACGAGGAGTACGCCCAAACATCAGATAGAAAGGTGCATAGCCAGTTGACTCATGCGCTGTGCTATTGTACATGAACGTCAGAGTTTGCAAACGCCTCGGCCAGTTGATTTTTGCCTCTGGTTCAAGCGCTCGGATCATGTTACCGAGAGTTCTATTGAAACGTTCCACACTACCGTTACCCATCGGGTGATACGGGGTTGTGTGCGACTTTCTGACACCGGAGACTCTGAGCAGCTCACTCACTAGTTGACTCTCGAAGCTAGCTCCCTGGTCGCTGTGGATACGTTCTGGGAACCCAAAGACGCAGAAGAACTTGTCCCATAGAACTCTCGCCACCTGTTTGGCTGACTGATCTTTGCAGGGGAATGCCTGGGCCATTCTTGTAAAATGGTCAGTAACAACTAACACATCAACTGACTTGTTCCTTGAGTCCTCCGCTGACCAGAAATCAATGCAAACCAGCTGAAGTGGCCTGGTTGATGTGATACTCTGCAAAGGCGCCCTCGCAGCAGGTTCAACAGTCTTACTGACAATACACCGCTGGCAGTTACGGACGTAGTCTCTTACGTCTCTGTCGAGGTTGAGCCAGAAGAACCTCTGTCTGGCCAAGCCAAGACTCCTGAACTGACCTTGATGGCCGGCATGGTCATGAACACCTCTCAGAACTTCAACTTTCTTAGACTCAGGAACCACATACTGGCGGCGTTTTGACTTCACGACTTGATCCCTCGAGACTCTGTAGAGTATCCCATTGCTCACAACAAGTTTCTCCCAGTGCTTCAGGTACCTCATGACTGTGACTGATTCCTTATCTCTCTCTCTCCTGGAGGGTCTCCGATGTCTCTCCACATAGTACAAGACTCGAGAGAGAGTTCTGTCTCTGAGCTGTTCATCCCGGAGTTCCTTCTCACTGTAAGCAGGAAGTGAGTCCTGACCACCTGGGACTAACTGAGGCAAATGGTGCAAGACTGCTACAGCACGCGTTCTTGCTCCGACCTCCCACAGATCGTCATATGACTGTAGAACAACAGACACTTCATCCATCTCCATAGACTGAGCGTGGACATGCAGAGGTGATGGGACACTTTGAGCGTAACTCTCTACCTGGCGTGGAGTGTCACCACTATCATTGGACGACCGGAAGGCGTCCTGTACAGAAGCACTCGACACATCCTGGACTTCGGAGAGGAGATTCTTGTAGGGCTCTTCAAGTAATCTGTGACTGACTCTCTGCTTGACGAAAGGCACACGACTCAAGGCATCAGCGACAACATTCTGTGGGCCTGGCACGTACTTGATGTCGAAGTTATAGCTCGCTAACTTAGCCACCCATCGTTGCTCGCAGCAGTCCAGCTTGGGCTTCGTCATGATATGAGTCAATGGATTATTGTCCGTCCAAACAGTGAAATCATGCCCCTTCAACCAATGGCTGAACTTGTCACAGACACTCCACTTCAAGGCTAGGAATTCCAACCGATGGGCTGGGTAATTTCTCTGAGACAGAGAGAGGGACTTGCTGGCGAATGCGATTGGCCTCGCTCGGTCTTCACCCTCTTGGATCTGCGACAGGACAGCACCGATGCCATCAAGGGACGCGTCCGTTGACAGCATGAAGGGACGGCTGAAATCAGGGTGAGCCAGGACAGCCGTCTCAACCAGCGCCGTTTTCAGCTTCTGGAAAGCCTGCTCCGTTTCGGGGGTCCAGTCAGTAACCTTCAACTTCCTGCTTTGTGACCTTTGTTTGGACTGTTTCACCTTCCCTTTTCTCTTCTGGCCCGTCAACAGAGAGAAGAGAGGCTTTGCAATAGCGGAGAAGCTAGGCACAAAGTGCTGGTAATAATTGATCATCCCCAAGAAAGATCTGATTCGTTTCTGTGAGGGGGTTACACCGTCCGCTTCCATCAGGTCAGCACTTGTCATCTTTGCGATGCTCTCAACTTTGCTGGGATCAGTCAACACACCGTTGTCATTAATTATGTGGCCGAGGAATTTGACGGATTTCCGGAGAAAAAAACACTTCTTGGGGGCCAATTTCAGGTTATGACCACGCAGTCTACTGAACACCATCTCCAAGCGTTCCAGAGCTGTCCTCTCATCAGGGGCGTACACCAATAAATCATCCAGATAAACCAGTAAGCTCAGATAGTTCTGGTCTCCGAAAATGCTAGTCATCATACGCATGAAGCTCCCAGGACTATTACAGAGGCCCTGCGGGAGGCGATTATACTCATACAAGCCCATAGGTGTTGTAAAGGCAGAGTACTTTCTGTCATCCTCGTGTAGTGGCATGTTATAAAACCCTGAGGTTAGATCCATAGTACTAAACAAGGAGTTACCTCCAAGTGCAGCTAAGCAGTCGGCCTGGTGAGGGAGAGGGTGAGCATCCTTCAGGGTCCTCTTGTTCAGCCAGCGAAAGTCTGTACAGATACGGAGATCTCCGTTCTTTTTCCATACAAGAACCAACGGAGATGCATATTCACTGGTTGACTTCCTGATTATATCTTTCTCCTCCATCTCACTCAGTACTTGGCGCAACTTCTGATACTGACTGGGGGGCACTCGTCTGAATGGGAGCCGGAATGGCCTGTGATCTGAGAGGTGAATGCGATGTATGAAGCCCTTTGCCTCTCCACAATCCAGGTGATGGCGTGAGAAGATGTCCTTGTAGCGCACAACCAGGTCAGCCATCTTGCTTCTACACTGTTCAGACACGTCACAGGAGTGTATGTCGAGCCCACTCAATCCCATGTACTTCAGTTCCTCATCAACAGTGCGGGCCGCATTTTCACTGGACGGGGTTACTTGACAGCAACTGAGTAGTGGGACCTCAGCAGGTCCGGTCTCATCCATGTCCTCGAGCGCAATGCAGGAGAAGACGTCGGCCAATTTAGCATTGCGTCTTACCAAGACGGGCCTGTCGGACGAGTTGATCAGCTTCAATGGAACCCATCCGTCTCCCCACAAAGGAGTAACAACTCTGGCCACCAGAACCCCTCTTGGAGCTGAGCGACACGATGTGGGCTCTGTCATCACAGCGCTACCAGGAGACACAATAGTGGACTTGGGTAGCTTGCCCCACATCAGGTACTCCCGACCAGGCTCAAGACACACGGCTGAGTTGCACCTGACTGTGCCTATCTTGTCAGGTATGACGTCACCTCGCCAACGGTTCAGACCAGCGAGCATCGAGAGAAACTGTTCAGATTCTGGATCGCCAGCAGGACAGGGCGTAGACACAGCCTTCCAGTAGCCATCACATTGCTTATACTGCCGGAGGATATATTTAATAACATTGGTGCCTAGTATCAACTCATCATGCTGGCCTTCAACTACCAGAGTGGGAACCATAATCCTACAGCCATACACCTCCATTTCCACGTTGAAAGCTGACTCAGGCTTGACACGGCGACCACCACAGCCAACAAGCACCACATTTGAACTGAACTGGTTATGCTCTGTAGCAACTCCAACCTCTCTAAGCTTTCCCTCTGCCGTCTTACTCATTGTACAAGCCATAGACCCACTGTCTAGCATAGCATTTAGAGTCACTGTATTACCAACTGTCACAGGTGTGTAGAAAAGGCTGTCACTACCACTAATTGTATGCGTATTCTGATAAACAATATCTTCAGAGTTATCACTTGAGCTTTTGAGAGCTATATACACTGTCTCAGCACTAGATTCGTCCTCACAATGGGAGTTTACTTGGCGACCTATATTTTCTCCCTCTGAATACAGGCCACCTAGTTTCCCTGAGGCTGAGGTGCTCGGGACGACCTGGTGGGACACTCAACTTTTGTGTGACCTGGGGCTAAACAGACAAAGCACAGCCTCTCTGACATGCAGTGTGAGATGGTAGTGTGTCTACTGTCATCACAGACTCGGCAGGCCTTCTCACGGGCGCCACCCTGGTATCTTCCGCCACGAGGAGCACTGTCACGCTTCTGCACTTTCCCCATCATCTGCTCCAGACTCTCCATAATGCGAGCAAGAATCCTGTCTTCAGATTGCTGAGTGTTCTGGGCCACAGCAGTCGCGGAGGAGGGGCACGGAAGCTGGCCTAAAGCATGGTCCTGGCAAGGAATGAGGGTAGAAGGCGGACACTGTGTGTGGTACACTGGACTATGGGCAGGAGCAGGGGGGTACTGGGTGGAACACTGCTCAGACACAGACTGAATCGAAGGCTCTGGATGAGACTGCACAGTGTGGAGGGCGGTGGCATGGCTCTTCAATGGCACAGAACTACCGGTCCTGCCAGAGGCTCTCAGCTCTCTCTGATAATTATCAATCTTCAACTGTATGTCTCGTGAGCTCCACTCCTCAATAGCCTTGCATTCCAGAATACGGGATAGTCCAGAGTCCGGGCAATGCCTGACAAACATCCGTGCTACCTCTTCACCCACGTTCTCCATCCTCCTACCTTGTCTGCGAAGGCCCTCACCAGCTACATCAGCTGCTTTGTTGATCCTCAACCAGTAGTCTACAGGGTTCTCATTGGGTCTGGGTAGAGTGGCATAGAAATCTGACAACGGGAGGCATGATGACACATCACTGAAGTACTTGAGAAGGATATCATAGATGAGATCAGGGTTCTGCTTCACATCAAGTGTCTGATCGCTTCGCAAACCAACCCTCACAACATCCTTTGCCTTACCCATCAGCCTTGCCAGTATCTCCTCAGCCTGTTCATGCATTGGACATTTCTGCTTTCTCAGATAAGCTTTAGACATGTCAATCCAGTCCTGGACTGAACACTTATCAGAACTATCACCTCGGAACATTGGTGGTTCCCTGTCTGATGTTACATTCACAGTAACGCACGGAACCTCCTGTCTAACAACATTAGGATCAGTTACAGGATCTGGAGGCGATGTGCAGTTGAGGTGTGCACTGCTCATACTACTTGAGTGAACTACACCAGCTGAAATTAACTTGGTTACAATGGACTCGCCAATCTGAGCACCTAGCTGACCCATCATGTCTGAAAGGTGATGAAGAGCTTCAGTGTCATTAACACTGGGTGTGGATGTGGGAGGAGCCTCCCCTGTAAACTGTCCGACAGCAGCACAACCTGGGTCCTGACCTGACCCTGTGCCTCTACCACTGTCAGTAAACAACTGGGAACACCCCACCTCCCTACTATTGACAGCACTGTCAATGTCGATGTCACTGTCAATGTCTATGACAGCACTGTCTGCTCTGCTCTGACATGCCCCCCATGCACCCCTCCCCATAGGCAACACTGGACTGGCAAAAATCTCATCATTAAAACCTGGCCTCTGAGCCATAGTGGTACAGACTTGCGTTGTGTAATATTACTGAATGAAAAAAATAATAATAATAATAATGTTTAAAAAAAATATAAAGTTACAGCAGGACATAAAAACCAAAACAATCAAAGCACTTTTTAAACTGATATAATCACAGACCTCAGACTGAATGACCATTTACTATAATACTCTGACCACACTTGATCTATCACACTAAGACCTGGCATCCACGCAGCATCCACGGAGATCGGCGTTCAGCTGATCTTGAGATCGACGTGTCACGGCACCAGTGTAACGATGGTCAAACAGCCAAACTTCTTTCATTTAATTCGTTTATTTGACCTGCAGAGAAGACATATAGAACACAATTCTTCTCTGGTCTGCTTGTGAATCCATTAAGCTGGCGGCCATTTTCCTCGGTCCACCGTCTATGTACATTTCACATCAGGACAGTTTGTTCACAGAAAGAACACAAACTTCCCTCAAACATTACAAATAACAATTACAAACAACATGTGGAGCGACATACCTGCAGAGAAGACATATAGAACACAATTCTTCTCTGGTCTGCTTGTGAATCTGCACGTTCAAAACAACATACAATAAATGTTCTGTTTCACATCATCACAATACATCACAATACATGTAAAAACAAACAGCACAGTACTACACCAACATTTTCACCCTACATTACAAGATTCTCCATACAAACAACAAAACACGAGGAGCGTTTTACACGCGCACATACCCATTAAGCTGGCGGCCATTTTCTGACGCACCACCGCAAGTACGGCAACAAGAGAAGGACAAACGAACGTGCAGACCTGCAGTACACCCAAACTCCAAAGGGGGGCTCCAACAACAACCAGGGCTGCTCAAAGCACGGCGAAACTCATCTACATTCATCACAACTAAACATACATTCCCAACTCTGTTACATTGGCATAACGCGACGCTCGACTTATGGGTGCGTTCCGTAAACTCGTTCTGGAATTCTGATCACCACTCGTGGAATGCCTTCTGTCCAATCAAATGACTTGCTCCCCTTATGACGTTGGGCCCAGTGTGCGCTGCGACGCTCTCAGAGCGAGTTTACGAACGCAAGCCTTTGATTGGACAGTGCACTCCAGGATTCGACGCGTCTGTTGATGACGTAGTGCGGATGTGTGGCTGCGTCTCTGCGAGGTGGACAACATGATCGGGGATCTCCTGATATTCGGGTACTGTGTCAGATCATGTATATATCATGTAGATATATCCTTATCCTACTACTGTGTCTGAAAAATGAATCGTCATGTCATCATGGACCAGAGAGGGGGAGGGGAGTAGTAGTAGCTGAGCGGCAACAGAGTTTGGATTTTGACGAGGTGGAGGGCTCCAGTTCATCAGAGTTATATTTCCTCTCAGTCTTCTTGGTTCTGGGGGCTATGCAGGCCTCTTCACTAGATCCCTTTTCTAAGAATATTCTGATGTCCTTGAGGGGCTGCCGAACAAGTGTGTACTCGTATTCGACATCAGTACCAACGATAGGCACCCCCAGCTTAATGGAGTCCCCAAGGCTCAGGAGTTTTATTTTCATTTATTTTAATTTGAGTGTATATTTAACTAATATATATTGTGCCTCAGCAATAAAAAAGTGAAAAGCTGTTTAATGTTGTCGACCGTGTTATTATTATATATACAGTGGGGAGAACAAGTATTTGATACACTGCTGATTTTGCACGTTTTCCCACTTAGAAAGAATGTAGAGGTCTGTAAAAAAAGAAAAATCCAGAAAATCTAATTGTATGATTTTAAAGTAATTCATTTACATTTTATTGCATGAAATAAGTATTTGATACATCAGAAAAACAGAACTTAATATTTGGTAAAGAAACCTTTGTTTGCAATTACAGAGATCAGACGTTTCCTGTAGTTCTTGACCAGGTTTGCACACACTGCAGCAGGGATTTGGGCCCACTCCTCCATACAGATCTTCTCCAGATCCTTCAGGTTTCGGGGCTGTCGCTGGGCAACATGGACTTTCAGCTCCCTCCAAAGATTTTCTATTGGGTTCAGGTCTGGAGACTGGCTAGGCCACTCCAGGACCTTGAGATGCTTCTTACGGAGCCACTCCTTAGTTGCCCTGGCTGTGTGTTTCGGGTCGTTGTCATGCTGGAAGACCCAGCCACGACCCATCTTCAATGCTCTTACTGAGGGAAGGAGGTTATTGGCCAAGATCTCGCGATACTTGGCCCCATCCATCCTCCCCTCAATACGGTGCATTCGTCCTGTCCCCTTTGCAGAAAAGCATCCCCAAAGAATGATGTTTCCACCTCCATGCTTCACGGTTGGGATGGTGTTCTTGGGGTTGTACTCATCCTTCTTCTTCCTCCAAACACGGCGAGTGGAGTTTATGCCAAAAAGCTCTATTTTGGTCTCATCAGACCACATGACCTTCTCCCATTCCTCCTCTGGATCATCCAGATGATCATTGGCAAACCTCAGACGGGCCTGGACATGCGCTGGCTTGAGCAGGGGGACCTTGCGTGCGCTACAGGATTTTAATCCCTGACGGCGTAGTGTGTTACTGATAGTTTTCTTTGAGACTGTGGTCCCAGCTCTCTTCAGGTCATTGACCAGGTCCTGCCGTGTAGTTCTGGGCTGATCCCTCACCTTTCTTATGATCATTGATGCCCCACGAGGTGAGATCTTGCATGGAGCCCCAGACCGAGGGAGATTGACCGTCATCTTAAATTTCTTCCATTTTCTAATAATTGCGCCAACAGTTGTTGCCTTCTCACCAAGCTGCTTCCCTATTGTCCTGTAGCCCATCCCAGCCTTGTGCAGGTCTACAATTTTGTCCCTGATGTCCTTAGAAAGCTCTTTGGTCTTGCCCATTGTGGAGAGGTTGGGGTCTGATTGATTGAGTGTGTGGAGAGGTGTCTTTTATAAAGGTAACGAGTTCAAACTGGTGCAGTTAATACAGGTAATGAGTGGAGAATAGGAGGGCTTCTTAAAGAAAAACTAACAGGTCTGTGAGAGCCGGAATTATTACTGGCTGGTAGGTGATCAAATACTTATTTCATACAATAAAATGCAAATTAATTATTTACAATGTACATACAATGTGATTTTCTGGATTTTTGTTTTAGATTCCGTCTCTCACAGTTGAAGTGTACCTATGATAAAAATTACAGACCTCTACATTCTTTCTAAGTGGGAAAACCTGCAAAATCAGCAGTGTATCAAATACTTGTTCTCCCCACTGTATATATATATATATATATATATATATATATGTCATTTTAAAAAATCAAAAGTACCGAATTAAGTACAGTTTTGGTACCGGTACCGTTTTTAAAGTATCGGTTAGGTACCGGTACCGGATAAAACCCAAACGGTACCCAACCCTACTCTTCAGGCTACACCTTAACTGCTCCTCCTGAGACATCTACTACCCCCCAGCACTGCGTCTCCTGAGACATCTACTACCCCTCAGCACTGCGTCTCCTGAGACACCTGCTTTTCCCCTATACTATCCTTCCTAAGACTCTACTGCCCCCTTGCACTGTCTCTCCAGTCTACTGTCTCTGTACTGTCTATAAAAATATATATAAAAATATAATACTCCTGCTAGAACTGCACTTTGCTGTTCACAGCAGGATCTCAGTATGGCTGTCAGTTGCAGGTGCTTTAGGCACTAAGCCTTCAGATGCTGTGGGAACTCAGGTCGATATTATTAATAATAATAATAATAATAATAATAGTAATAATAATAATAATACATTACTTATATAGCGCTTTTCTAGACACTCAAAGACGCTTTACAAACTGAAAAAATATGATTACTATTACAGCGAATGCAAACGGATACTTGAAAAAGATTACCGATTGACTCAAGGTGCATTATTTGTTCTATTGTTTGTCAGTCATAGAGGTTGATTTGTAAGAGCTTTGGTTTAAATGAGCTACTCTGGACATGAGACTGTGGGAGAGAATTCAACAGCTGAAGTACCAGTGGCTGTTCACATGCAGCTGCTGTGGGGGAAATTATGGGGAAAATATGAAATAGCCCATTTGTTTCCGGCGGACTGCGACACAAAATATGGTGATCTGCTAATTAATTTGGCAAGGCCTAACCCTAACCCTAACACAACCACAACCACTACACTCCTAACACAACCACAACACCCCTAACCCTAACACAACCACAACCACTACACCCCTAACACAACCACAACCACTACACCCCTAACACAACCACAACCACTACACCCCTAACCCTAACACAACCACAACACCCCTAACACAACCACAACTAGGGGTGGGCATCAATGATCGATGATCGATTAATTGATCGATAAGGTCTTGGTCGATCACAAAATATTTTGCTCGATAATCGTTAATATTATTATTATTATTTTTATTTTTTTAATAATAATAATAATAATGGAAATTAGTTTGTCCACGTTATGTGTGAGAAATGAACTTTGCATTTGCCTTCGCATTGAATTTCGCAACGCAGTACGGCATGACGGAAGTTCCCGTACGTTAGTGTAACCTGACCTCCAGTAATAGGTGCACGATCTCCACTACTTCCTGAAAGGCACCTTGCATGTTTAATTGATTAATCAGCTGTGTGGTAAACTGTTGGAACACACACTGCTTGGAAAATGGCGAAGCGAGCGAAACGAAGCTTGGTGTGGGAGCATTTTGATCTGAAAGGCGACCTCGTTCATTGCAAACACTGCGCAGTGACCTATAAATATAATACGACGACGACCCCGATGAAATACCACCTGCAAACCGTACACCCGACCCTGACTGCTCCTTCGCTACCTTGTACTTCTCAGCCCTCCATAATGCCTCATCTTATACGCGGGAGGTGTGATGCACAACGAGAAGAGAAAATAACGATGGCCATCTGCAAATTAATTGAAACAGATATTCTGCCGCTCAGTTTTGTCGAGGGTAGAAGATTTCGTGCGCTGATGCAAATAGTCGAGCCAGCATATCCTGTTCCATCGCGACGTTCCATAACCAGGCGCATCGAAATGATGTTAAATTTAAGTTAAGCTGGACGCTCTTAAGGACACTAACGTTTTCAGTCATCCTCCTATTTGTGAGTAACTGTTTTTTTACTGCTCCTATGGTGAGTTACTTATTTTCTATATTTTTATTTATAATGTAAAATGTGTTTTTAAGTTAAACAATTTAGGCTACTCACTGCCTTGTTTAAGAGGATTGTTATCTGACTGTAGTGTCTAGTTAATGTGAATGAATGAATGGGTGCATTGTGCAATTCTGCAATAGCAACACAAATAAAGTGTTTTCCCCAAGGAAAACATGCTTGTTATTTCTGCCCTAGTTTTTATTTTATTTTTTTTATGAAAAAAAAGCTTATTGATTAATCGATAATTGATCGTTAATTCTTACGATTATCGCAAAAAAAAAATTTGATCGTTTGCCCAGCCCTAACCACAACCACTACACCCCTAACACAACCACAACCACTACACCCCTAACACAACCACAACCACTACACCCAGTGTTTCCCCTACCATTGCCTTGGGGGGGCGGGCCGCCCTCCCAACGGAACCCCCCGCCCCCCCAAGAAAGAGGAATTATTACGGACGTAGACACCAAACATCTGACACGCAGGCTAAAATATCCGCGTTTTTTAAACGCACCCAACCCGAATCTGGCGAGTGGCAAGCCCATAGGCTCGTTGGTAACGTTAGTTCGCCGTAGTCTCGCATAGCCAGACCTATCTCCACACTTCGCACTGTGCCGCACTGGAGAATAATACAAGATTTTGCGCAAGTGTGCGCGCGAGACGCGAGAGTTTTTGCCGGCTGTGATGTCTGCAGATTGAAAGTAAGCAAGTTGAAACGTTAGCAAATATAATTGCTGAGTGTTCCGACAGAGAAAGTTGGTTAAAATTGGTTGTTATTATCGTGACTAGAAAGTGTCTGACTATAGTTCCATAGTGTAAATAGTGTCAAAGAACTAGCAAGCTAGCTAGCTCAGAGGTGATGAGATGAGCTAGTCTCCTTGCACATGTCTGTTTTTTAAAGTTGGACATACGATTTTTTTTCAGGTGAGAGAGTAAAGTCAAAATGACATTATCTGACTGGATTGCCCACAGCAGATTATAAATACTCTGGCTGTTTTGTTTACCTTTTGGTTGACAGCGAAAGGGAGAGAGGAGGATAGGGAGGGAGAGAAGGAGAGAGAGCAGGATGGTGTCGGCACACCAGAGAGAGAGAGAGCAAGAACCAGGTGAGAAAGTGGACAGGTAGTCAAGACCACATAAGTAAGTAGCCTTGAGAACCGATGGTTCTGGAGCCTAATGGCCCATAGGGCAGGAGCCTATCTCCTGTTTCCGTAGCGTGAGGCGGCTTAATGTACAAGTACACCCCTGGACATGACGCTGGTATGAGGCAGGGTCTTACCACCTGGGGGGGGGGGGGGTCCATGCCACGGTCCATGCCACCCCCCCAAGGCAGCAAACCCAGGGGAAACACTGACACCCCTAACCCTAACACAACCACTACACCCCTAACACAACCACAACCACTACACCCCTAACCCTAACACAACCACTACACCTCTAACCCTAACACAACCACTACACCCCTAACCCTAACACAACCAATACACCCCTAACCCTAACATAACCACTACACCCCTAACCCTAACACAACCACTACACCCCTAACCATAACACAACCACTACACCCCTAACCCTAACACAACCACTACACCCCTAACCCTAACACAACCACTACACCCCTAACCCTAACACAACCACTACACCCCTAACCCTAACACAACCACTACACCCCTAACCCTAACATAACCACTACACCCCTAACCCTAACACAACCACTACACCCCTAACCCTAACACAACCAATACACCCCTAACCCTAACACAACCACTACACCCCTAACCCTAACACAACCACTACACCCCTAACCCTAACACAACCACTACACCCCTAACCCTAACACAACCACTACACCCCTAACCATAACACAACCACTACACCCCTAACCCTAACACAACCACTACACCCCTAACCCTAACACAACCACTACACCCCTAACCATAACACAACCACTACACCCCTAACCCTAACACAACCACTACACCCCTAACCCTAACATAACCACTACACCCCTAACCCTAACACAACCACTACACCCCTAACCCTAACACAACCAATACACCCCTAACCCTAACACAACCACTACACCCCTAACCCTAACACAACCACTACACCCCTAACCCTAACACAACCACTACACCCCTAACCCTAACACAACCACTACACCCCTAACCCTAACACAATCAGGTGTCACCCACAACCGTTAAACCCCTACTGAGTATATCTGTAGATTCCCTGTCAGTCTAATTTAACGCACACTCTACCAGCCTCTACCCAGACCAGAGAAGAAGAGAGGCACTCTACCAGCCTCTACCCTCTCAGACCAGAGAAGAAGAGAGGCACTCTACCAGCCTCTACCCAGACCAGAGAAGAAGAGAGGCACTCTACCAGCCTCTACCCTCTCAGACCAGAGAAGAAGAGAGACACTCTACCAGCCTCTACCCTCTCAGACCAGAGAAGACATAACCACTACACATAACATAACCAGCCTCTACCCTCTCAGACCAGAGAAGAAGAGAGACACTCTACCAGCCTCTACCCTCTCAGACCAGAGAAGAAGAGAGACACTCTACCAGCTCTACTCTACAGGCATGGAGGGACTTGTAGGTGAGGAGGAGGATTTTGTAGGAGATGCGAGACTTGACCGGACGGAAGCCAGTGGAGGTGGATGAGGGTGGGGGGTGATGTGCTGCCACGGTTTTTGGTGTGTGTGTGAGAACCCCTGGCAGCTGAGTTCCATCACACATCTCTAGTCTCTCTCAGGCCTGACAGGATTGTGTGAAGCACCAAGTGATAAATCCACACACAGCTCAGAGAGGGAATGTCCCCAACGAGCCAAATTCGCCGGCCTAAAACAACACAGGACGGCAGGCCGGCTCACACGGAGAGACCCAACCTCCAAAGACAGGGGACTGTCTAGGATCTCCGGCTGCAGGCTTGAAGGGAAAATCCCCTTCAAAAGGCCGTTCCCACATAACTCTCTCAGACAGACGGACACACACACACACACACACACACACACACAACCACACACAACCACACACACAAAACCTAACCGTGGAAAGAATCTAAGGCCAAATGAAGCTCAGCAGAAGCTTAAATGTGCTTTCGTCAGTAGGGAGAAACTCTGAAAGAAAGAGTCGGGAGAAAGAGACAGGAGCAGAGGGTGTGACGCAGGAGGTAGAGCCGCCGTCGAATGATCGCAAGGTTGGCAGATCGGCGGTTCGAGCCCCGGCTAGCCACGTGTGTCACGAAGTGTCCTTGGGCAAGACACTGAACCCCAAATTGCTCCCAGTGAGCGGGCCGGCCGGCGCCTTGCATGGTAGCTTGCTGCCATTGGTGTGCGAATGTGTGTGTGAATGGGTGAATGAGAGGCCGTTGTAAAGACCTTTGGATAAAGGCGCTTTATAAGTGCAGTCCGTTTATCATTTTGACCATAGGAGGCAGAGGGGTGTGACGCTCTTTCCATCGGGGGAAGGGAACAAACCGATGGGTCTCAAGCTTGATGTTGACCCGATCCCAGGATAAAAAAGGCCCAACTCATGAGGAAGGCTTTTCGTGACGTTAGAATTATAAGGTTCTATCTCCATTTAATTAGGTGTTTATTAATGCCTGTGTAGTGTTATTTTTAAAATGTTCATTCATAAAATACAAAGGTTCCATCTCACAAAACATAATGGAATGTAAAAACTTTGACGCTCAATATCTCTGAACTACCCTAAACGGAGATATAACCTTATATTTCTAAGCTCACGTTTTTCTATTTTGACAATATTTCTGCATCTCCTTCCTGCATCAAACGTCAGTTCGGGGGAGGGGGCGCGTGACGCCCAGGCGTGGTGTTTGTGTGAGGACACAGAGGGTCAGAGGGACACAGAGGGTCAGAGGGACACAGAGGGTTAGAGAGACACAGAGGGTCAGAGGGTCAGGGAGACACAGAGGGTCAGAGGGTCAGGGAGACACAGAGGGTTAGAGAGACACAGAGGGTCAGAGGGACACAGAGGGTCAGAGACACAGAGGTCAGAGGGACACAGAGGGTCAGGGAGACACAGAGTGTTAGAGAGACACAGAGGGTCAGAGGGACACAGAGGGTCAGAGGGACACAGAGGGTTAGAGAGACACAGAGGTCAGAGGGACACAGAGGGTCAGAGGGACACAGAGGGTCAGAGGGACACAGAGGGTCAGAGGGTCAGGGAGACACAGAGGGTTAGAGAGACACAGAGGGTCAGAGGGTCAGGGAGACACAGAGGGTCAGAGGGTCAGGGAGACACAGAGGGTTAGAGAGACACAGAGGGTCAGAGGGACACAGAGGGTTAGAGAGACACAGAGGTCAGAGGAACAGAGGGTCAGAGGGACACAGAGGGTCAGAGGGACACAGAGGGTCAGAGGGACACAGAGGGTCAGAGGGACACAGAGAGTCAGAGGGACACATAGGGCTTTCACACCGGCAAAGAACCGTGCCGGTTCGCCTTCGCATTCGAAAACCTCCGAACGTTGGAGCTGTCTGGCGAACGATACACTGGTATGAACGCGGGCTCGTTCGCCAGACAGCGCCAACGTTCGGAGGTTTCCGAACGCGAACCGGCACGGTTCTTTGCCGGTGTGAAAGCCCTAACAGAGGGTCAGAGGGACACAGAGGGTCAGAGGGACACAGAGGGTCAGAGACACAGAGGGTCAGAGGGACACAGAGGGTCAGAGGGTCAGATGGACACAGAGGGTCAGGGACACCCCTGGTGGAGAATGACTTCTTCCCATCTGGTCGCATTTTCAGATCTGTATTACTTTCATCTATAACACACCCTGTTTACACACAAACAGACCACACACGCACACACACACCATTTCTGTTTACATGCCATCTAAAGCTGCACTCAAATTGTTTATTAAAGAGTAGAACTTAGAGAGAGAGGTGATGCATAGCCGTGCAGATATGCATTCTTTCTCATTGGGGGAAAACAACAGAGAGAGAGAGAGAGAGAGAGAGAGAGAGAGAGAGAGAGAGAGAGAGAGAGAGAGAGAGAGAGAGAGAGGGAAAGAGAGTGAGAAAGAGAGCGAGAGAGAGAAAGAGAGAGAGAGAGAGAGAGAAAGAGAGAGAGAAAGAGAGAGAGAGAGAGAGAGAAAGAGAGAGAGAAAGAGAGCAAGAGACAGTGAGAGAGAGAGAGAGAAAGAAAGTCATAGAAGTCAAAGTAAAGACAGAGGAGATAGAAGGAGAGTAGTCTGCTGAAGTAAGATCCAACAACCCCTCAGGCCCTGAGAGCGGTTGATTGGTGGATATGGATAGTGAGTGGGGTGATCCGATTGGCTGTGGTCTGAGCTAGTTTAAACAGAGGAGCAGAGAGACGCCTGTCGCCAGGAGAGCCACAGTCATTATGTGTGAATATGAAAAATGTGTGTGTAGGAAATGTGTGTGTAGGAAAGAAAGAGAGAGGGAGGGAGCACTAGAGGAAGAGAGAGAGAGAGAGAGAGAGAGAGAGAGAGAGAGAGAGAGAGAGAGAGAGAGAGAGAGAATCCCAACCCAAGGCTAAATGTAGTTTGGTGGGATGTGGCACAAGACCAGCATTCTGTGGGTCACTGGGAGGTTTCCCTCTCTCCCTCTCTCCCGCGACACCGAGTCTCTCACAGGCGCTTTGACTTCCCAGCGACGACTAACTCAAACAGGCTTTGTTGTTGGCACGTCAAGAGTGATCCGACGCGGGCAGATCTGGGCTAGAACCGTAGGGACAAAAAAACCTAGAACAGTCATAGTCGTCTCCACTCGCTTTCTCATCCCAGTTCTGGCCAAACTATGTTATGAACTGTGGTTTTGCTAAACAAAAAGGAGGCATACCACCCATCCCGAAAGCCCCCTTTGCTTTTCCAATGTCCACATGTCGCCTCTGAACAAAGTGATTGTTTGTGACTTTCGGGGAAACATTTAGGGAACCCAGACGCACCGCGCTTGTCTACAGACAAAGACCGAGGGTTCTCTCCTCAGATTCAAACTCGATTTAATCGTCATTGACAGAGTACAAGTACAAACGCCAACGCAATGCAGTTTGGCATTTAACCAGATGTGACCACTGCAAAAGCCATAAAACTGTGGACAGATATTTGTAGGCTACAGTGTGATATATATAGAGACAAGGGCAAAGACGTGTACAGTTAAGATACGTGCGGTATGCTCTGTCCAGAACAAGGACAATGGATTGGATATCGATACAAATATGGACAGTTAGGGTATACGGTGTGCAAAAACAGCAGTGGTGCAAAAGCTAAGGTGAAGTCGTCATGAGTGGTATGGGGGAGGTGGGGGTGCAATGTCATACCCAATGGCTTCATGATGTCGACCGTGGACTCGTAAGCTAATTGACCTCCACCGTCTCTCCCTGGGGTGCACGTGGGGCTCACACAGCCGTATATCTGCAGCCGACCCCCCCCCCCTCATGGTAGGCTAATGGCGCTTCTCCATCGACCGGACCGGGACGGTTACAGGACAGCACGCATTTGTATCTTACCTGTACCGTTATGTTCAGAAACGCTTCTCTGTTTATACACAACAGACCTGGAGCGAGTCGGGGAGAGTAGGAGTAAAGCAGCGTCATAATGTTCA
Organism: Nansenia antarctica; assembly: GCF_963989245.1. Lineage (NCBI taxonomy): Eukaryota > Metazoa > Chordata > Actinopteri > Argentiniformes > Microstomatidae > Nansenia > Nansenia antarctica. The sequence continues at coordinate 28,335,577 of NC_137689.1, read as the reverse complement.
TATGTTTTCAGGCGAGAAAGTAGAGAAAGTAACCGTTTATATTCCCCAAAATGTGTCCGGTTGATCTCTTCAGGCAGTCGGAATGTGTAAAACAACAGATCCTCACTCCGCATACTCTGAAATGTCGGAGAACCTTCAACCTAGTACAGATCCGGGCGTTTCTCGCATACACAACTTTGATATACTATGCAGCGTCACAGAGTAGCACGGAATAGTAGCCTACCTTTCGCTCCCACTCAGGAGCGGTAGCTAAAATCAGTACGGGTACTACGGTACGAACCAGTTGGCAGTGGAGAAAGCAAAACAAAGCTGGAGCACAGGTTCACGGTATGGGATGGGACGGTAGTGGAGCGCCATATGACCATCACAAGGCCTGCCGTGCCCTCGCCAAGCCTCCTCAGGTTTAGGAGTTTAAAGTGAAGTAAAGTAGAGACTGTCTAAACCCTCAATAATACAGTTCGAGCCGATGTTTTAAACACAACACAAACACAGACAGAGCCACCGCCACTACCCCGCTCCTCTGGTCGGAAGAGCTCATTAAAGTCTTCCAGGGCCACAGACACACACAAAGGGAGGGTGACACACACACACGCACGCACACACGCACGCACCCACGCACGCACACGACCAGGGGAACACCGCCACTAAATAACCTCCACTTGCACAGAGCTGCCACTGGCAGGAAATGACATCACAGCAGTGCCCTCCCATGCTGTTCAATGACTTGACCGCACGCACACACGCACACGCAGGCAAGCACACACACACACACACACGCAGGCAAGCACACACACACATACACGTGTCGGCAGGCTCACTGCGTACGCAGAGGAAGCTCCTACTCCGTAGGCCGTGTGTGACTCCGCCCCCTTCCCGACGGACACGTTCACGGGAGCGCCCTACTTTCTCCCAGCAGCCCCCTCTGCACTGTGTGGGCAGGACAGCTGCAGTCTGCAGGAGCCCCCACACTGTCTCACTCAGGCTCAGCGAGTGTGTGTCTGTGTGTGTGTGTGTGTGTGTGTGTGTGTGTGTGTGTGTGTGTGTGCTCCGGTCCGGGGGGGGGGGGGCAGAACGGATGAAGGGCCTCATACTCACGCCTGGCTGGGACTCGAACCCAAAACCCCTCTGGTCGGCCCACCCAGGGTTCCGTCCCCTCGCCACATTGGCTAGGCGGCGTCGACCCTTTCCCAAACACACACACACACTAGTGTTGTCACGATACCAATATTTTACCCTGCGATACTATACCAGCCCAAGTATCACGATACTGAGTAGTATCGCGATACCGCGGCACTTTTGTAACACTTTTTATTTTTATGAACATGCAATGTATTTATACAAGTTACAATAACTTAATGAGTGGTGCATGAATAACATGCATTTAATGCATTACACTGTAACTCTACAGGTAAGTAAAAGTACTGAAACCGATATTTTTGTGAATAACATGTTTATTAATAAGTAGTTTGAAACATCAAACAGACCAACTGGCCTTTTGCAAGAGTATAGCAAAGTAGGTGTGTGTGTGTGTGTGTGTGTGTGTGTGTGTGTGTGTGTGTGTGTGTGTGTGTGTGTGTGTGTGTGTGTGTGTGTGTGTGTGTGTCTGTCTGTCTGTATGTCTGTCCGTCTGTGGGGTCTTTTTCACGAACTTGAAAAGTAAAAGCAAACACTGGCATATCAAAAAAAATAGAGGGCTACTTCCAAACTGTAGCTCAAGACTTAACTCAACTTAAGAAAACTCAGTGGTTTTAATTTTCTAGTTAATGCCCACTGAGCTCGCAGGAACCATAGGAACAACGTTTGAGGTTGCTAACCTGTTAGCCGACAAAGCTAACGCGATGGATAGTCGCGAAAAAGGCTGCGTTCGTCAATTCGCTCTGGAAATCTGACCCGCACTCGCGGAACGCCTCTCGTCCAATCAAACGAATCGGTCGCTCTGTGACGTTGCACCCAGTGTGCGCTCCGGCGCTCTCGGAGCGAATTGACGAACGCAGCCGAAAGTGTTATGAGTTGCCCCGCTGGTACCGTGTTCAACACGGTAGTATAGTATTCCACGGTAGTACCGTTGTATAAAGCTTATGGTATAGTAGGCACTGTGACATTTTGGCACCGCGGTATATCGTTGGTACCGGTATATCGTGCAACACCAACACACACACACACACACACACACACACACACACACACACACACACACACACACACACACACACACACACAGAGAGAGCTGACGGAGGAGAATGGGAGGAGCTCACCTACCGGTGTGTACACACCCACGCACACTCTACCTGTAAACCCCCGAGCTCTACCTGGAACCCCTGGAAGGATTTTAACACCTCTGCCCCAGTCTGCCAGTCCTGTGTCAGGACACATCCATAATTCAGTCAGGTGATTACCATTTCATGTGGTTCTACTGGGAGGGCCAGGAAGAGAGGTGGGTGAGGAGGCAGAGAAGAGGAGGCAGAGAAGAGGAGGCAGAGAAGAGGAGGGTGGTCTAAAGCAGCGGTCCCCAACCTTTTTTGCGCCACGGACCGGTTTCATGTAAGACAATATTTTCACGGACCGGCTTTTGGGTGTGGGGGCATAAATATATCGAAATAAACGACCGCAGTGTTTCCTCCAGGAATTTCCACATTAGCGGCGGCCAGGCGAATCCTCGCGCACGGAGCTCCGCGTGCACGTGCATGAAACGCGCACGAGCGCTCAAAACAACGACGTAATTTCACCAAAAACTAGAGGGAGCGTGGCAAAAAAAAAAAAAAACGGTTAAGCCATTAAAGCCGAGCGGCGATGTTTTATATAGCAGGTGATCAAATACCAAGATATCCGGAGGCTACAGCTGCAGCAGAACATGGGGAACGCGCATACATACAGCACTGAACGTAGGTTACCGTATAATATCCATCTTTGGATCATAATAATATACATGTGACTGACAGATACGCCCAAGTCAAGACACTGACACAGAGAAAGATAATCAGCTCATCGAATATGAAGTACACAAGCAGGGGCGGACTGGGATCAAAAAACAGCCCTGGCATTTGCGACACAACAGCCCTATTTCCAAACGCAACACGCAACACGGATTGTTAACATAAAAAGTCAGGGGACAGATGCCAAACTACCGACATGTTTGCTGTAATTATATGTATTATCAGTAGGCAGTCATCAGTCAATATGACTGACTTTTTTGTGCTATTTTCGGCCCAATACATGCGAATTTCGGTGCATTCCTACTTCCAACTACACTTGCTCCCTGCATCCAGTTGTTGCACATTAACTGCATCGCTCTTATCAAATTCCCCCATTCTGAAAATGAAAGCAGTGTAACGTTAACTGCTGTTATAAACGGAATGATGACATGAGGTGCGTGTCCACTGGCGATACAGAGCTGACTACGATAGTTATGGAGATATACTCTAGTCTAGTTCTATGAGTGGAGCTCCGCCCCATAGGGGAGCTCTGCTCCTATTGGTTTACCCCGCTACCTAAAGCTCTGCTCCTATTGGTTTACCCCGCTACCTAAAGTAGCAATTGACTGAATTGTTCGATGTCCGCGCCCACCCTGGGGTGCTATAACATGGCAGGGCTCTACAGTGCGACCATTTCACTCGCATTTGCGACTAAAAATACATCTGTGCGACTAGAGAAATAAATTCACGAGCACACGTGCGAGTACAGATTTACAGGGCTTAAAGTGGGAAAAAATCCTGTGCCTGAAACTTTTTCTTGGGGAGGGGGGTCACAGTTTGAGATATTGGGAGAGCGGGTACAGAAGACAGCTTCTTGTCTCAATGTTTAAATGCATTAATACTATTTTATAGTCAATACAAAATATATGTCTCAATGTTAAAATGCACTAATACTTTAAATGAATGTGCAACAATACTATGTGCAATATGACAACCCTTGTGTACATAAGGTTCAGATATAGGAAAAGTTAGGATATTTATAGCATAGCATAGAGTACAGCACAGTGTTTTATTGTATAGTATAGTAGTATAGTAGATAGTGTACATAGCCTTTATTTATGTAAACCAGCTCTTTTCCCTTTTTTATTTTACCCTTGGCCCTCGTGTTTTTAGTCTTTTTCCAAGCACCAGGGGAGCCCCCCCTCCTAAATGTCGTTGTATGGTACCTGTACTGTATTACAGTTTTTCTCAATTGCTAAAACACATTTCACAAAACTTTCCTCCATTTCCCCAAAACTCTAAACACAACACACTTTTCTAAAGCTACATAAGCAAAACCACACCTTCTCTCTTCAAAACTCAAACGCAAACCCTACCCCTAATCCTAACCCTAATCTTACTGTAACCCTAGCACCTAACCCTAACCCTAGTTTTTTTTTTGTATGATAGTCATGCATAAAAATAAATCTGCGCTCCCTGTTTAACGTTATATCTAACATTACATATTTTACATTACAGTAAGGCAGATTTTGCATGATAGTCATGCATTTTTAGATATCTATTTCCCCCGTTTAAATGGCATATGATGTCCGAAATTTTACTAAAGTTCAGCCGCGAAGTTGTTGCACTGTTGTCCTATCGAGTTTTACGTAAATAAAGGTTTGAAAAATGTTACCGTATTCCCACATGTACCATAACATGTACAATACTGTACTGTATCACAACTCAATGCAAACACTACAGAGGATCATTACACACAACAATACTCACTGAAAACAATGTTCAGGGTGTGATGTTTTTTATTTTATTTATGGAACTATACCACACACACACACACACCACAATCATTTGCAACAAGTGTCTTAAATTTTGAGTCGTTATGTTTAATGAATGAAGCCAGGTGTGTTCATTGTGTTAACATTTTGCTGACTGTGGCAAGCCTTTTGCATCACATGAGCTTTAATTTGAGAATTTGACATTTTGAGCAGAGTTTTTTGCAACTTGTGTTTTAGCAAGACAAAATGTGTTTAGATTTATGAGAAAAGGAGGATTGTGTTTTGTGAATTGTGTCTTCATGTGAAATGTGTTTATGGTTTTGGCAAATGGGAGCTAGTTTTATTAAATGTGTTTAGAGAACTGGTCATTTGGTTTAGAGAATTGGCTTTTGTGTTTTAGCAATTGGGAAAAACTGTAATGACAATAAAGACCATTCATTCATTCATAATACTGTTTTATACTTAATAAAAAATAATAATAAATAGATGTCTTTAAAAGGCCAAACTGATTGCATCACTTATTAAGCCACTATCACTATAACAATACAGAATAAAATATATACATGTCTTTAAAAGAACAAACTGATTACTTATTAAGCCACTATCACTTATATTCTCCTTCTTGGCACCACGTCCTCCTTCTAAGGCTTCCCGTCACTACTCAGGGTTTTTCCTGGCTCAAAATGAGGCGGAGGTGGTACCAGTGGTGTTTGACATCGGGGGGGACCCATGAAGCAGGGCTGTCTGGGGGTCCTTAAACGAGCATCAAACACTTTCTTGCATTCTGGTTAATTGATATGCACCAATTTGTGCCCTTTCGCCATCAATTTATGGTGGAAATGTCATTATATATGTAAAGGAAAAAACAATATTCAGGCACCAGATGGCCATTCAAAATATAATGTAATATAATGCAATATAAGGCTCTCAGGCATTCTGTACTTTCAAATATGTATTCTCCTTGAGCAGTCAACATCAACTATCAGCTGTTTCGCTAGCAAACACGAAAGCTAAGTCATTTGTGAAACAGCGCCCCCGCCACCACGTCGGCGCAATGCCGCAATTGCAGTTTTTTTTTTTTTTTTTTAAATTCTCCCGCGCCGGAAATCCGGCACTGTGCCGGAGTACTTTAAGCCCTGGATTTATTTTATTTATTTTTTTATTTATTTTTTTTAAATTCTAAAAATAAATCTGCGCGAACCGTGTGGCCACATTTTAAGCCGTCAGCCAGCCCGCTACGACCACGGGAAGTCATGTTAAAAGTGAAGTTACTTCTGTTAAACTGGCGCTAAGCTAACATCGCTAATCGCTAACTCCCTCCTGGGCCTTAAAGAGACAAGCGCCCTTTTCTCATCTCAAGCTTCATTAGCTTCATTAGCTCACCACATCTACAGATTTGGTCCCACACACTCCAGATTTGAACCCAAGGTTACAACCAGGGTTAACTACCCAGGGTAAAAAGTAGAAAGCTCTCAGACCTTCAGAACCCATTGAAAGTAGTGGAGGTACTCCAGAAGTCCAAATGCATCTCTAATCCTAGGAAACCCTAGGAAGCAAGTTGCCTAATGGCATGAAAATGCAACATGTTGTACTTGAGTTTGGCAGAGAGGTGGGACCCCCGGGGATGGTGGTGTGCTAACAGCTAGCCGCCGCAGAGGCACCGTGCTGGGCTGGCCACCTCCACATGTCACCACCCCGGGCAGCATGGGGCTGGGGACTGGTCATCTGGATGTGGGGTAGTTTAATACCCATAGATGTGGAGTTGTCTGGCCACCGTGTGTGACTGATGTAGCCTGACCCAGCAGCAGGGAGGTGGGCAGCATGGAGACAGACCTCTGCATGGCCTGGCTGGGCTGCTAGCTGACAGACCTAGCCCTAAAGCCTGGCTGGGCTGCTAGCTGCTAGCTGACAGGCATGACATGGATGAATGAATGAACATGCTGCTAACCAGGAGAACTTGACACAGCTAGTTACCATAATACAATGCCATCAACTCTGCGTCTAGTAGGGCTGTAGGCATGGGCCAATGTGTGATTTTGGTGCAAAAATTGCAAAATCACTAATAAAAATGTGTTATAATTACATTTTTCACTGTGCTCCTAAATTTCTTTGTGTGCCCCTAACATTTTTCATTTAGGAGCACATGTGCTCCTAGTGAAAAAGGTTAGCGTAGAGCCCTGCATGGGCGTCCTCCGTTCCCTCATTCTCCCAAACATACAATCCAGCCGGGTTTGAACAAGTCGAAGTGGGCCAGCAGCCCTATGGGGCTCCGCTCCACTCATAGAACTGGAGTATATCTCCATAACCATAACTATCCTTCTAGATCATGGAGCTCCGCCCCATAGGGGAGCTCTGCTCCTATTGGTTTAGGGCCCTGGGCATCCGCGATGCAGAACTGCGTGGATGGCCCGGCCGATATAACATGTTTTGGGCCGCGGTCTGCTGAAATAAGTTATTTTCAATGAAAATCACCAGAGACAAAATTACAAATATATATTTTTTTTTTTTTTATATAATACATTCTGAGCGGCCCAGAGTCTCGCGGCCCTCCTGGCATTTGCCAGGGTTGCCCGGTGGCCAGTCCGCCACTGTACACAAGAGTACACACAGAACCAGGAACGCGCATACAGCACTGAACAACATCCGTAGAATATAAACTTGTGACTGACAGTCAGTCAGTCACACACACACACACACACACACACACACACACACACACACACACACACACACACACAAAGATCATCAGCTCATCAATACGAAGTAGGCCTACATGAGAGCACAAAACTGGCTAACGTTACTGATTAACTGTTTACTGTAGTGCCGAGAGACGGGAGTCGTGTGAGAGAAAATTATTATATGTAATAAGCTACATTTAAGAACCAAACATCATCTTGGGTTGAATGTCTGCAGCGGGCTGTAGAAGATGATTTCCTGTTGTCACACAATAGAACCAGTTTCTCTACTTGAAGCTTGACATGGGCTAAGACAATAGACACATTTACATGATTACAAAGACCTGATTGCCCTACCATCTAGAGCAGTTTTGGACCTTTGTGTTGCCCCAGACCCAGTACTCTAAGACCAGACTAAACCAGTTTGTGGCTATTGTGTTCCCTTTTCACCTTTGTGTAACTAGGAGAAAGTGGGGGCCGATTTCCCCCTTAACCTTCATCCCCCATCATCTTCCTCAATGTACAAGTCCACACCCATTGCTCATGATTGGTCTAAACCTCACCTGAGGGCGGACCCCTTACCTGAAGGTACCTGATTGTATAAATACTGAGATGAAATGAATGATCTGGACTTTACGAGGAACTTTCACTGTTAAGACTTGTCTGACGTGCTTGTAAACTTCCTCCTTCTGCAGAAGAATATTAAATATCTTTTCTTATACATCTTGAAACGAAACAGGCTGCCATTATTGAATAATTTGCACTTACAGTCGTAGGCGGCGTATCAAATGACAAAGCTAAACGTTTAATGTAGGATATTATATATACGGTAATATCCTAGATTATGTCAACCCACCACATTACACAAGTAAAATCACAGTGTGACAGTCAGATGGAACATTCGGTAAACAGCTGAGTATCAGCTGAGTTAAAGAAAACCAACTCTTACCTTTGATGACACCTACATGAGCCCTGTTTTCCCGTACTTGTGTCTCTTATTGTCCAAATGTTCCCTGAATTTTAGCTGCATGTTTTTCCAGCATGTAATTCCGTTGTCAATATAAAAATCGACTCTCCTTCTTTTTTCCCTGCCAATACTGTCGTTGCTAAAGTGACGGCACATAAGAATCGTTTTTTTACTTGCTAATGTCTGCTGATACACCACCACAGCTAGCCGATGCTGATGGCTCTCCTTCTGCCACCTGCTCTCCCGCTGTAGACAGAGTGAACCGTTTGAGGGATTTTTGAGTGTGAAACTAAAAGACAGAGTGAATATTATTTAAACGAAAACATATCTACAAATATTATACTGAACTGTACAAAATCATTGTTGTGATTGGACGTTAGTGGTCCGCTGCTATCAGACTGGCTGCGTGAGTGAGTTGATGTTTCTTTTCAAGGGACCGGCGGAGGAGAGGGATATCCTGAAATCCAAATTTCCCTCTAAACTCGGACCAATCACAAAACTGTTTTGCAAGCGCGTCGCTTCGCGCGTGTGGTCTGCAACATTGTAACTTACTGCTCCCTAAATCGGAACGAAATGTAGGTCTGAAAGCGGCCTAAATCTAGCTTCAATCTGGGGGTTTTTTCATAATAAAGAAAAAGAAATCGTCGACTTAGTGGACTGAATCAATTAGTGGCGGAGAAAATTCATTAGTGTCTTTCAGACTCTGATAATCAATACAATATTTTTAAAATTCATTCTCTGCGGCCCGGTACCAAATGACCCACGGACCGGTGGTTGGGGACCACTGGTCTAGAGGCCTAACTGTACTGTACTGTACTGTCGGGGCTCCAGTCATGTTGAGTTTGATGTGTAGCAGGGTTAGGGGCCGGTTTAACCTCCCCTCCATACCTACATACACATACATACAGGGGGGAGGTGGTAGCCTAGTGGTCAGAGAGGCTGGCTAGCAATCTAAAAGTCGCTGTTTCGATCCCCGCCTCAGAAGGGAGCTGCATGTGCCCTGGAGCAAAGCACATAACCCCTAATTGCTCCAGGGGCGCCGACTATGGCTGACCCTGTGTCTAGACTCTAGAATCTCTCATAAGAATACCACATTACAACAACTGATTGACAAGTTGATTGCATGGCAAATAAAACATTCTTATTATTATTATTATTATTATTATTATCCTTATTCTTATTCTTCTTATTATTATTATAAGAGGTCTCTGCTGCCTACGGTGTTCAGTCACCAACGATGAATAATAGATTCAAAGTGCTGCTACTGTAGCAATCAGCACTGTAGGTCAGGACAAGGATAGAAGGGAGGAGGAGGAGGAGGAGGGGGGAGGAGGAGAGGAGGAGAGGGGAGGAGGAGAGGAGGAGGAGGGGGGGAAGAGGAGAGGAGGAGGAAGAGGGGGGAAGAGGAGAGGAGCTGAGGGGAGGAGTTAAAAGACGAGTGGTGGTTCGCTCAGGACTGCTTCTTTGGTCAAAGTGAATGTTTTAAACATCTCCTGGTCAGAGATTTTCCCTCATCTAGCTGCACATTTTTGGAGCTGAGGTTAAAGATGTCATTTCCTAAGGCTGCTTTTGCTATTAAAATTATTTTGCTGGGTCGACGTGATCAAAAAATAAAAACACGTTGGGTCTACTTCAATACCACACTCTTTTTATTCACCCGTAAAAAAAACAACAGCAGGGTTTTTCCTGCATAGAGAATTATGAGGCGGCCGCCTCCGTCATATTTCTAGCCGCCTCCAGCTCTCGACAAAACTCTGACGGTCGTATTTTCTACAAGCGTTGCACTCTGTGGATTTCTGTAATTTCTAACTGCAATTGCGGCACTGCGCTGACGTGGTGGCGTGGGCGCTGTTTCGCAAATAAGTTAGCTTTCGTTTTTGCTAGCGAAATAGCTGATAGTTGATGTTGACTGCTCAAGGAGAATACATATTTGAAAGTACAGAATGCCTGAGAGCCTTATATTGCATTATATTACATTATATTTTGAATTGTCATCTGGTGCCTGAATATTGTGATTTCCTTTACATAAATAATGACATTTCCACCATAAATCGATGCAAAGGGCACAAATTGGTGCATATCAATTCACCAGAATGCAAGAAATTAAGTGTTTGACGGTCGTTTAAGGACCCCCAGACAGCCCTGCTTCATGGGCCCCCCCGATGTCAAACACCACTGGTACCACCTCCGCCTGATTTTGAGCCAGGAAAAACCCTGAACAGCCAATCTCAAGTTTTTCAAAACCACAAACTATATTAGAGCAGAAAATAGCATATAGAATACATTTTTAGACATATAAACCATTCATGTTCTCAGCTTTTACCCAGAGAGAGAGAGAGAGAGAGAGAGAGTAAGTAAGATGTTGAAATGGTAGGAATCATATGGGGAAAGTCTTTGCAACAATCTGATTTAATCAAGGTCAAATATAATATTAGGTGTGTGTACTCCCTCTCTCCCTCCCTCCCTCCCTCCCACTCACGACTCAGCTAGTCAACCCATCAGCACAGAGAAACAGCAGTAGTAGTCTAGAGACTAGGTTTCAAAGTGTGTCGTTGTCACAGACGACAACCAAATGCGTTCATGCTCTAGAGGGGGGCATCGACGCAACGGATCACAGCCATTGACGGCAAGCCCCGGAGCAATTAGGGGTTTCAGTGCCTTGCTCAGGGACACCTCGCCGGGGATTCGAACCGCTGCGAGCTGCCGACTTTACGGATCGTTAGACGCCGGCACTACCGGTTGAGCCACAGCCGCCCCTGGTGGTGTTGCTCATGGTAGTGGGGGAGTATGCAGGGTTCATTTCTGTTCACTCCCAGTACCTGACACCACCAGCGACAATGGACAGAATAGGGCCATGACAATCACTCACTGTTGTTTCTTACAATAAGCGTCACTTCAGATCAGTGGAAAAAATCATAAAAAAGAGGCTAGGGGGACTTGTTTGTTCATCCATACAGTCTATTTCCAACCCAATGTAAGCCTGACTTGTTGCGTGTTGCTGTTGACTCGTATACTGTAACTGAAGCATTTATACACACACCAGAGACTTTCCATTAGAGGTAGAGAATTATGACCTAGAACAACATCAGACATCTAATCCAACACAAAGTCTACAAAGAAGCATTACCAGGAGGTGACAGAGAGAGGCAAGAGGCATGCAGACGTGTTGAGTGTGTGTGTGTGTGTGTGTGTGTGTGTGGTCTCCTATAAGAGGCCGGTGTGTGTGTGTGTGTGTTACTTTAAAGACAGTCATCCTGTCGTGACTGTCAGCCCTCCCCAGAGAGAGAGAGATAGAGAGAGAGAGAGAGAGAGAAGGGAGGAATGTCTCTCTCTGTGTGTGTGTGTGTGTGTTTGTGTGTGTGTGTGTGTGTGTGTGTGTGTGTGTGTGTGTGTGTGTGTGTGTGTGAAGGTCAGCTCAGGAGCGACAGCAGTGAGTCCAAAGCAGGGGTGAGGAGGAGGAGGAGGAGGGAGAGAAGTGGCAGCCTGACCAGCTTGCTGAGTGAACACTTTTGTGGGTCTTTACACAACATCCTAGTGGCATTGACCGACAGCCACCTGGGATCACCAGAGAATACAAATGTGTCGGCCACGTGTCTGTGTGTGTGTGTGTGTGTGTGTGTGTGTGTGTGTGTGCATGTCCATGTGTGTGTGTGTGTGTGTGTGTGCACGTGCTTTTGACAAACACCAGTGCGGGGCTTCGGCACTGACATTGACATTGGGGTGACACCACACACACACGCAGTCAGTCAAGTCCCAGAAGTAAAGACTAAAGCAGGTGGTCTATTCAGTGAAGGTAAAACAGGCCCTTCACATCTGACATCTGACATGTGTCTATATTACTGCTGCTGCTTCTGGATGAAGGAGTGGATTGGACCTGGACAGGTTCTGATCTACAGGCTGTGTGCACGTGTGTACGTGTGTAAAACGCAGCCAGGCCAGCCTACTGCTTGATGGGTTTAACACAGGTAAGCAAGCAAGCAGTGGACTCTAATGAGTTTACCACAGTCAGCAGCGGTATCTACCCTCCCTCCCTCCCTCCCTAACTCTCTCCCCTCTGGGTCGACCACACTCCCATGTCTGTCGGCTTTGATGATCCTAAATGGCTTGTGGTGGGAGAGAGCAAGGTGGGGGGGGGCACCGGGGAGAATGGAGACACAGCATGGTTCTGTAGTCGGGGTGGTTGTGTAGTTGTGTGTGGTTCAGCGGCTCTGGGGGGGTTATGGACCGATACGGGGGGACGACGTACGCCCTCTCTCTCAGCAGGGCTGCGGCCTGACACCCGGACCGTCAGAGCGCTGCCGTGGAGCAGGACCCTGGCCCGCGTGCCAGCCAGGACAGAACAGGACGACGTTACAGGCCGACAAGCGACTAATGGACCCCCACAGCTGACGGTGCCACAACAACTTCCTCACAAACAACCTCACAGTCACACACACTCACTGTTCTGTTCTGCTCTGCTCTGCTCTGTGTGTGTGTGTGTGTGTGTGTGCGCTCGCACGTGTGTGTGTGTGTGTGTGTGTGTGTGCGCTCGCGTGTGTGTGTGTGTGTGTGTGCGCTCGCGTGTGTGTGTGTGTGTGTGTGCGCTCGCGTGCGTGCGTGCCTGCGTGTGTCTCTGTGGGTGCATGTTTGTTAGGAACGTTGACACGTCCCCCAGATGAAAGGCTCCATGTAAAGAGGACATGATTTATTCAGCTTCCCTCCTCTCTCCCTGCGAGGCCCTGCTCTGCACAGCTAAACCATCCACCACACTGCTTCTCACATTGGGATCTGTGGGGGGCTTGTAACCGCCCCCCCCCCCCCAGTCTCGCAGGAAAGAGGCGAGCGTGGTTTTATTGCACTTTGGAAGAAAAACATCCACACTCTCCCATCCTGTTACAGGTTCAAGCTGATCAGCGGACACATTGCACTGTATGTGCACCAACCAGGTAGGACTAATTAGAGAGAGAGAGAGAGAGAGAGAGAGAGAGAGAGATAGAGAGAGATAGATAGAGAGATAGATAGAGAGATAGATAGAGAGAGAGAGTGAGAGAGAGAGATAGAGAGAGAGAAAGAGAGAGAGAGAAAGAGAGAGAGAAAGAGAGAGAGAAAGAGAGAGAGAGAGAGAGACAGAAAGAGATAGAAAGAGAGAGAGAGAGAGAGAGAGAGAGAGAGAGAGAGAGAGAGAGAGAGAGAGAGAGACAGCGAGACAGAGACAGAGACAGCGACAGAGACAAAGAGAAAGAGAAAGAGAAAGAGAAAGAGATAGACAGTCGGTAAAAGGATTGAGCTACTAATGTTTCAATTCCCAAATCCCATCAGTAGCCCTGTTGATCCAAGGCAGGCAGGCAGAGAACCTGACAGACAGGGAGGAGAGATGAGATGGCAGGGAGGGAGAGATGACATGGCAGGGCTGAAGGAGGCTGGAGGGTCCTGGCCAGAGCAGAGTGAACAGAGACACAGCAGACCCCCGCTGGTCCTAGAGGAATGCCTGGAGTAACCCCCCCCCCCCCCCCCCCCCCGTGGTATTTAACTGTTCCTCCCCCCGCCCCCCCTCTCCCCCTGTTGCCATCAGTCACACACAGCAGACCTGGGCAAGGCGGTGGCCCACCTCTCCAGACCCCCAAGGTCACATGCTGGGGACGCCTGTGTGTGTGTGTGTGTGTGTGTGTGTGTGTGTGTGTGTGTGTGTGTGTGTGTGTGTGTAGACTGTACGTGAGGTGTGTGTGTGTGTGTGTGTGTGTGTGCATGTGTGTGTGTGTGTAGACTATACGTGAGGTGTGTGTGTGTGTGTGTGTGTGTGTGTGTGTGTGTGTGTGTAGACTATACGTGAGGGGTGTGTGTGTGTGTGTGTGTGTGTGTAGACTATACGAGAGGTGTGTGTGTGTGTGTGTGTGTGTGTGTGTGTGTGTAGACTATACGTGAGGTGTGTGTGTGTGTGTGTGTGTGTGTGTGTGTGTGTGTGTAGACTATACGTGAGGTGTGTGTGTGTGTGTGTGTGTGAGAAAGAGAGAAAATGGCAATTGTGGACCCTAAAAAGCAGGATATTTTGCATGACTTCATCCTCATGGACAACCAGCCCTCACTGACTATCTGATAACATTTGCTGTGTGTGGAGACCCTGGGTGGATAAGCACCTAACGACCCTCCTGGCCTGACAGCAACTGTTCCAACACACCCAGCGACAGGTGAGATATGGTATCCACAGTCAGGACATTTACAACTCCTACCTTCATTTTGTCATTTGATCTTGAGGCTACAGTGAGACAGATGTCCAGATCAAACTACACACACCACGGCAACTACTTTAGCAATGCATCTAAATACAATTCAACCTTGGATGGAAAAAGGGTGAACAGATTTTCCACCAGTAGAACAGATGGGAGAGGCTCCTATTGACCTCAATGTACAAGTACACAAGAGTCAAACTCTTTGGCTTTGTGTTCCTCAACATTGGCATTGCAGCATCAAGACACACAAATCACAATAAGTCAACTAAATAAAATCTCCTTCCAGGAGAAGACGACAGTTATCAATTGGTGTATTCTAGCATGCTTCTGGGACCAGAGTAGGACATGGATTAAAAACTACAAATAGTTTTTATGTAGATGTAATAGGCCAGATTTAGTCAAAGCTAAATCAAAAGAATCAGATTTGCGAGCTCTACACTAAAGTGTATCATCATCACAGTGGAGATGACGAGGACAAGGAACTGTCGTTTCCAAAAAGTTCAGGTCACTGCAAAGGCGACTTGAATCCCAGATGGATCAGAAGCGGGTTGTGTTCTAAAGTTGGCCCGGGCCGACCCGCACTAAGAACGCTATGTCAACGCTAAACAAGTCATGTTTCCATGGCAGCCGTGGATCACACCATCCTCCATGCGCCACCGTTCCAGCACCGAACGACATAACCACACAACTACTGAACCACACGACTACATAACCACACAACTACTGAACCACACAACTACTGAACCACACAACTACATAACCACACAACTACATAACCACACAACTACTGAACCACACAACTACTGAACCACACAACTACTGAACCACACAACTACTGAACCACACAACTACTGAACCACACGACTACTGAACCACACAACTACATAACCACACAACTACATAACCACACAACTACATAACCACACAACTACTGAACCACACAACTACATAACCACACAACTACTGAACCACACAACTACTGAACCACACAACTACTGAACCACACAACTACATAACCACACAACTACATAACCACACAACTACATAACCACACAACTACATAACCACACAACTACATAACCACACAACTACATAACCACACAACTACATAACCACACAACTACTGAACCACACAACTACTTAACCACACAACTACTGAACCACACAACTACTGAACCACACAACTCCAGAACCACACAACTTCCCAACTCCACGCCTCCCCAGCCAAAGTGATGCAGCCTGTTGCCTCCTTGCACAACGCGGCTCAGACGAGTCCTAACCTCCCGAACAGAAGAGATAGAAAACAACATCTTCTGCAACGTCCTGGAGAACAAACAGTCCGCTAAAGCCCGGCACAAGTATTCCCATTTAGCACGCCAGCTTCAAATGTAATGCTTACCTGTCATGCTGTACAGAAGAAAGAGGGAGAAAACAAAAGCATGGTGTCCTCGGTGAAGCGAGCGGTTCCCGGAGCGGCGAGGCAGGGACAGGGACATGGTCTCCGGTGACGTGGTCCTCTACCGTCGGTGTGTCCGCCGGACTGTGGAAAGCTCCTCAGCAACCCGCTCCTCCACACTGCGTTAGGACCGTACCACTTTGCCCCTCACTGCGGGGGGAGGCGGGACGGCAGGGGGGGGGGGGGGGGGGTGGCAGGGCGGCAGGGGGGGGCTCATTAGGGTCAGGGTTGGGGTTGGGGTTGGGGTTAGGTTTCGAGCCTTCCCCTGCCGTCCTTGCCTGACCTGCAAGGACGGAAATTCGCAAATTCGCAAGCGGTTCAGACAAATGAGGGGGAGAAAAATGTTCTACTTGTCTTTACCACCCTCGGAAAAAGATGGTCCAATGACGTCATTCTTGTTGCACATCATCATTGTATACTTCCATCCCATTGTTGTTTCTGAATGTTTGTGAGAATTGGGGGAAAAAGAAGAAAAAACACACTGACATTTAATTGACTGGCATGGCAGACTGTCTGCATATCATGCTTCTGGACCTTATGTCCTCTTGAATAAAGTAAAAATAAAAATAAAAAATAAAGTATTGTTCTTCCCATGATGGATGTATGTTTATCTTGTAGATAGTAATAGTTATTTGTCTGTATTATCTTGTAGATAGTACTAGTTTTTTTTGTCTGTCTTACATGTAACGATGAATTGAGAATCAAGGACCCCAATTGAAATAAGCCAGTGGCTTTCTTGGGTTTTTATCCTTTTAGTTGACCTTGTATGTAATATGTACTTTCATGTACCTACTTCTGCAAATCTTCTAATAAAGTTTTCAATCAATCAATCAAAAAAAGCATGCCTCTATGCTAAAAAATCAACACACAATCAACCAAAATGACTAAATGAATAAAACTAATGTTTTTCCGGAAGAGGCAGGTATGAATCACCCACACAGCTAACTTAGCTGCTTGGAACAAACACTATTTTGGGGGAATCGGATGCTCTCAACCACATCCCTGAGTCTGACACTAGTCTCTCTACCAATGAGTTAGATCAGTAGTGCCCACAGGCGGTCTGGCAGGAGAGATGACGTTGACTGTGATGATGTCTACTGTGATAACATGTTGACTGTGATGTCTACTGTGATAACATGTTGTCTGAGAAGGATTTGAGTTGCAGTGGAGAGTTTTCATGCAAATTCATTCTTTTGTTGTGGTGGACAAGATCGACACATGAGTGTTACACGTCATCGTCTCTATGTCCATTTGGCTGGCTGCTCCCCCTCCCCCTCCCCCTCCCCTCCCTCCATGTTTTGGCCTATGCACTGTTGTCTCCGAAGGCGTGTTAACTCAGACCAAGTATCAGACCAATTAATCTCCTGTTCCCCACTGCTAATCTCCTCCATCACCCCTCCTAGACCAATCTGTGCATCCGCCCCCCCCTGCCCGGCAATGAGACAACGAGACAACGAGAGCGCCCCCACACCCCCAACCCAAATCTAATTGGGGGCATGTACAAATGAACTAGCTAATCCTTGCTAACGGCAAATGTGTGTGTGTGTGTGTGTGTGTGTGGGTGTGTGCGTGTGTGTGGGGGGGGCACCACTCCTGTTAGCTGGAAGCTAACCAGGTCAGAGCTTTTATAGTTTCTTCTGGAGAGCCACACGGGAAACAATGACCCTCCTGCTACCCTGTACACCCATGCACCCAGGCACAGGGTGAGGCACCGCGTGGGGGGAGGGGGGGGTTATTGGACACCCATGTGGGTGCGTGTTGTTCTGCGGGTATGTGATGCACATCTTTTACTCTGCTTCATGCTCACACATCCCAATGTGTAAGAGAGGAAAGAGAGAATGTCCCCCCCCCCCCCCCCCCGCCACAGTAAGATGTGACACCAGACAGACCCTTTCAGCCTTGCAGCCATGTGCTACAGTTGGTATAAAGCATTATTGTTGAGTGGTGTCTGGTGTCTGGTTTGGATTTTGGAGGAAAGTAGGCCAGATGTGTTTTATTGCATGATCTGTGCTTTCCCAAAACAAAGACGTTAAAGCCTCCCAGACTCTCCCAGCACCCCTGGCTGCGGGGCAGCGAGCGTCTGTCATTACAGGAGCGTCCTCTCAGCGGCCCCAGCAGCCTCAGCAGGCCCTCGCTCTGCCTGAGCAGAACGACAGAGGCGTGTCGTTCAGCCCGACTCCACTGTCTTTTCTAAAGGTGTACTCTCTCACTGTATTTCTCCAATGCAGAAATTGTGTGTATATATGTACACTGCTTCACCAACTGAAGATCTCCAAAGAGTCTGAGTCTGTGGCCTTGTTGTTTGTCTAACCGATCTGAGAGGATGTACTGAATTAGTTCCTATTGTGTCGTATTACTTGCGTGTACTTCTCCATCATCATAGAGACCCATCCATCTATGGTCAAGTGAATCATCTGGAACCATCTTTTGCCTTTTGCAAATAATAATAATAATAATAATCGTGTCATTAGTTTACCCACAAGGTTTGCTACTGAAAGACTAAATTGTTCCTTTCCATGATCTGCATATCGTTAGCAGGAAAATGTATGGTTTGTTTTGGGAGATAAAAAAATAAAAAACACACAGCTGTAATGCTGTTAACACCCCCATCGTCAGAAGACAAGGGAGTCCCTTTGTTCACAACCTTCCCTCAGGGACCATGACACAACTGATGCAAAGACACTTAACTGGAGCTGAGGAGGAGCAGCAGAGGAGCTGAGGCGATCTATCACTCGCTGGAAAACCAGCCAGATAACAACTCACTATTTGATGGTGAATTTTAATTAATTTGTTTAAAATGCACCCAGGGCCACAATATCCCCCTGCTCCCGCTCTCACATTGTTCTCTGTCACCAAACAATTCTACTGAGGAATGTTGTGCAAGTCCTCAAGGGCTCTTCACCGTGGGACGGGGGGACTTGAGAGGGGTAAGTGTACGGTGGAGTGAAGAATAGTGAAATTAGTGCATACCGCCTCTTTTATTCTGTGGTTCTCCCCTTCCCCTCTCTCTGTTTACCCCAATAAATGTGTCTCTTTCTTTCCTATTTTACACACAAGTTTCCATCGGGGCTCTGGGCCAGTCTATAGTGGATGGTCCTCATGAAGTAGAGGGCGTGGACTTTAGAGATGGAGAAGGGAGCTGATACATTTAATTCATGGCCCCATCTAAAATCTCCCAGGCCAGGGTCATTTTCATAAGGTGATGGGGGGGGTTCTGTTTCACAGTGGGGTGCTGCAAGATACACACCACACTGCTCTAGCAGCCTGTGGCTGACTCTTGAGAACAAGACATATTTCTTGGAACACATTTTAGGAAAAACAGACAACTGCTCTGCTCCGAAGGTTACTGTTTGAGTTCTGGACCATTTCAGTCGGCTTTTCCCATGAAGGAGAAGTCCTATCAGAACCGTGGCCAGTGAAGATAGAAAGAAAATCCCATCGCGCTGGGTCACTCCACTGGATGAGACCCGCCTGGAGCTGAAGGTCCAGTGTGATGTGTGCATACTTCATGCCAAAGCTCTTCAGTGCGTTCTCAAGGTAGACAAGGGTTGTGAGCACGGTATCCGGCTGTGTGGGAGTCAAGTGGTCAAGTGGAGAGAAGCAGGTGGGGGAGGGGGGGTCTCATAAAATACAGGGATAAATAGTATAATGAAAAGTAACATGGATCAAAATCACCTTTCTAAATTGACTAAAAGCAAGAATATAGCTATATTTCCTGATTTTGACCTAAGTATTACATAATGTGTGCAAAGTATGCTAATGAGGAAAGGTTGCATGACTGTACCATGGTAGATGTTAACTAGAGGCAAAATGATTGCCATTTCCAGTTTTTAGCGATTAATTTGCACAATATGCTAATTACTCAAATTGCCCAACATGCCAACCATCCACTAGGCCTATAGATAACATTTCAATCATAAAAGTTCATAAGAATCAACATTTCTGGGTTTACTACAGGGCTTCCAGTAGACTATAACCTTTTCAGCGTTTTGCGGTTTGAGCACATCATACAGTTGGCTAAGGTAGTATCGATGGTGAGAAGAACTACTGTAGTGAAATAAGATACAAAGTAGCTTTAACTTGACAAAGTTATATATATATATATATATATATATATATATATATATATATAGTATATTTTTCTCAACAGAAGCTTTAGTGTTGTTCAACGTCTTTCCTTGTAAAGTCATTGGTCATCTAGTGAAATACATTTTCAGAGTAGCTTCCCCAACACTGTTTATTGGCCCTCCTGTGGTGAGTGGGTGCAGTCTCCACCCTCAACAACAGTGACTCACCCTGGCAGACTCCAGCTGAGGGTGGATCTGTCTGTGGACATCAGAGAGAGTCCAGCAGGGCGTACAGAGTAAAGGGCAGAAAGATCAGAACACATGAGGAGAGCAAAGGAGGGCATATATATATAGTAAATGAACATAATATAAACATGATCTGCGTTTGTTTTTCAAACGTTGAATGCGTTTCTCTTTGCTAAGTCTTAGACAACTCAGCTATGCTACTTTGATTTAATGTGGAAATATTCATTTTCAGAGGGACAGAATGTACATAAAAATTATGTCATCTAGCATCTAGATATTGAGATGTTGTTGAATCACACTGTTTACTTCAATTGAAATTATTACGGTTAGGGCGAGGAGGTGGGTTAGGGTTGACTTGGGGAAGGCAGCAAGGTTAAGGATGGTATGCTTCTGATAACACACACTACCTTCTCTGAGCAGCTGGCATTCAGCACATCACGTGACACACATGCACACACAGAAAACAGTGAACTTGAGACAAGTGTATACACTGTATCATGTCAGCATTTGCTTTACAGATGTGTGTGCACACAACATACTCAGTCATCCAAATGATTACTCCTACATAAGCTAATCAAACATGTGTGTGTTACCCTTTCTTATTCCATTGAGCTCGTTCTCCGATTTCTACCTCCGCCAGCCTCCCCTGGCCTACAACTTCTGAACCACACTTAGCCAGCAGTGAACATAGAGAAGTAGAGCAGAATTTCATTAAGATGATTATTAAAAGCTTCATCCATGTCCTTCAAATGAGGCTGGTGTTCCTGCTGACACCCCCCCCTCGTCTACAGCGGAGGCTGACTTTGCAGAACAGCGGCCCAGCTGTCGTCTAGCCGACCACGACCAGGCCATTCATCTGGAACGCCGGGGGTCGGAGGTCATGATAGCAGCCCTGGGCATTCCCATTGTGCACAGGGACACACAAGGACACACTAGACTAGTGGAGCACTGTAGATCAGCCAGTGTGTTGTTACTGATTGAAAAATATATATATATAATGTTACATTTAATGGAATCGGCCAGTTATGATGCCCAGTCAAAAGTAAAAACCACAAGAAAACTGTAAACGCAATTTTGGCCCACCTGTAGCTGTAGTGGATTGGTCTGTCTCACTGCGCCCCCTGGTGGTGAGGCCAACACAACAACACTGTGTTGTGACTACTGTCCAAGTGTCGGATGTTAATCAAGACAGGACTTATTCAACTGTTATCAAGACTGATCCTCATCTGAACTACTACAAGCTATTCACATAGGCACATATTAAAGCTGTTCATATAGGCACATATTAAAGCTATTCACAGAGGCACATATTAAAGCTCTTCACATAGGCACATATTAAAGCTATTCACAGAGGCACATATTAAAGCTCTTCACATAGGCACATATTAAAGCTATTCACATAGGCACATATTAAAGCTATTCACATATTAAAGTTATTGAGAAATTCAGAAACAACACGGGTGTAAAGAAAAGTTTGTTTAATAATTTATTCATTCAAGGTCACAGGCTTTGCAATGAGGGGCAGTTCTTCAGTTCAACAATGACATCTAGCACACGCACACGACGCATTTTATAGATACAGTTCACAGGTAACATCATAGTCAAGATATATGCATCTAGTAAAACGATACACAAAAACAACTTTAAAAACAGTTATTCACATTTGTGCTTTACATCACGTAAACACACCGATACCATTCAACCACAGGAGTGCATATCTAAATGATGAATCGTATACTTCCAGTTAGCATAGATTTATATGGCCTATAGTACCCTTCATGATCACTGCACAGCACCTCCCACAGAGGAGATGGAACATTGGCTTGACCTCAACGTGACGTTAGTGATCAGTCACCTCCACCGCTGAGCAGACCGACACTGACTCACACACACACATCTATATAGAACACATTGCATCTTCAGCTTATGGTAATTCAGTCATAGCAATGTAACAACTTTCACAAATTCTCTCACAAACACACGCGCACACACGCGCACACACACACACACACACACACACACACACACACACACACACACACACACACACACACACACACGCTGTATTACCATCAGAACTTGAACAGTGGGAGGTGTGTGTGAGATCTGCTTGCTAACACTGAAGACATCCAAACAAACTTCTGATGTGTGTGTGTGTGTGTGTGTGTGTGTGTGTGTGTGAGTGTATGTGAGTGTGTGTGTCTCTGTGTGTGTGTGTGTGTGTGTGTGCGCGCGTGTCTGTCTCTGTATGTGAGTGTGTGTGTGTGTGTGTCCATGGGCTCCGATGGGTCAGGAGGAGCCTCTGCTGATGTCCTGTGTTCCCAGGTGAGGCAGAGGAGGGAGAGTGAAGAGGATGTTTGGAGGAGAGAGAGAGTCCGTTCATGACCGGCCCCAGACACTGAGCCCCCCACCACAGCTCCTGGTCAAGACAAGCTCACCCAGCACCCACAGTTCCACACTGTTTGTCAGGGGTTCAAAGTTCAAGGGTAGGTGTCCTTCAGAGGCCTGCGTGTGCAGGGACAGGGAAGAGAGCTGCACACCAAGGCCCTGGACCAGGCCGGAGAGGAGAGGAGAGGAGAGGAGGGGAGGGGAGAGGAGAGGAGAGGAGAGGAGAGGAGAGGAGAGGAGAAACAATAAGTTTGAGTTTAGGGGAAAAATCAAAATCAATGAAACATCACATTCAAGCACTTTTCAAGGACTTTCAAGACTCAATTCCCTCAAATTCAAGGACCCAACACGGCATAGTTTGAGACAGATCTAGATGAGAATTTATATAATAGGAACTATCCGCTCACAGACAACAATTAAAAAGAGAGGCTTGAATGTGTGAACTCTAGATGGTCTCTTGCCTTCTCTACCACAGCACAGCAAAACAATATATTGTGAAATATGTGTAAAGTTACTGTGTTAAGTTAAGCAATACAGAGACTTATCTACTATAATTACGTAAAAAAAAAAAAAAAAAGAGAGAGAGAGAGGGGAAACCTTTTTTTTTTTTTTTTTTTTTTTTTTTTTACTCAATGTGTTTTTTAGACATTACAGTTTTCTTCTTGTAACCAGGGTTACACTCAATGCTAGGATGACCTCACCTGGAGACTGTGGTAGCGTGTGTCTTCCAGCTGGGCGGGCGCGGGGCTTTAACAGTTGCACTGTTCTCTGGCCTGCGCTGACCCGCTCTGCGGCGACTGGCGGAGCTGCCTCACCGTGGTGTCTCCGTACTGGATTCCCGAGCCCATCCGCTCCGGGTCCAGCTCCCCTGCAGCACAGGACGCACACACACACACACACACACACACACACACACACAGGACACACACACACACACAGGACACACACACACAGGACACACACACACACACACACACAGGACACACACACAGGGCACATACACACAGGACACACACACACACAGGACAGGACACACAGGACACACACACACACAGGACACACACACACACACACACAGGACAGGACACACACACACAGGACACACACACACACAGGACAGGACACACACACAGGACACACACACACAGGACAGGACACACAGAACACACACACACACACACAGGACAGGACACACAGGACACACACACACACACACACAGGACACACACGCACGTCAACACTGGACAACCTTCAGAAGGGCTTTCTGTTTTTTAAATTATTATTATTTTATTAAACTTTATTTATTTTTTCTGAGTGGGGCAGTCCCACTCATATTTTTCATTTTATTGGACAGTTACAGTGAAGATAGGTTAAAATCTCCAAAACGGCTTCCTTCATCAGCAGAGCGGACTGCTAAGGCTAGTTACCAATTACGAGTGTGGCTAAATTAAAGTAACAAAAAAAGTAAAAAGTGCGCTCCCAGTTACCGTTCGGGGCCAATAAGCTGGAAAGGTAACATTATGTCCCAAAGGGGACAAATGAAAAAGACAAATGTGAAAAAGACAAACGTGAAAAAGATCTGCTGCTGGGATAACCGAATTGCAACAATAAAACGCATGGACAATCTTTAACCACTTTTCCATGATTTTTCTGACACGATTTCTAGAAGGCTTAGAAAAAAAGTATTTAGGTGGGCCGACCTAAGCCTTTTCAATGCAGGAAAAACTCAGACATCACCACGTGTAGGTTGCAGCGTTCCGTCTGTGTGTGGTGTTACCTGACTCTATCTAGGTGAGGACAGTGTTACCTGACTCGATCTAGGTGAGGATGGTGTTACCTGACTCTATCTAGGTGAGGATGGTGTTACCTGACTCGATCTAGGTGAGGATGGTGTTACCTGACTCGATCTAGGTGAGGACAGTGTTACCTGACTCTATCTTGGTGAGGATGGTGTTACCTGACTCTATCTAGGTGAGGATGGTGTTACCTGACTCTATCTAGGTGAGGACAGTGTTACCTGACTCTATCTAGGTGAGGAAGGTGTTACCTGACTCTATCTAGGTGAGGATGGTGTTACCTGACTCTATCTAGGTGAGGATGGTGTTACCTGACTCGATCTAGGTGAGGATGGTGTTACCTGACTCTATCTAGGTGAGGATGGTGTTACCTGACTCTATCTTGGTGAGGATGGTGTTACCTGACTAGGGGTGGGACGATTAGAAAATGTCATGTCACGATTATCGTGGGCAAAATAATCGCGATCCACGATATTATCGCGAGAATTTAAAAAATAAATAAAATATATATTTATTTTTTAAATGCCAATAAAACACACTGTAATCACTTTAACTTAGATTTTGTTGTATTTTTAGGACATTTTAAGTCAGTAATTCAAATTCAGATTCTAGTGGCACATATCTCTGGCCATAATCCGGGTCCTTAATGTGGTATGAGGTCAAAATCCTAAGTATGACAAAAATGGCTCAAATAGCCCTAGCCCTCTAAGGGTTAAGAAAGAGCAATTCCTTTTCGGCCAATCAGCACCTTTCATTAACGTACCCAAGGAAGTTTAAAGAACGCACTCCCAGTGTTGCCAACTTCCAGAGCCCCTTGGCGACTTAATTAGTCAAAAGCGACCAGCGACAAATCTAACTTCCTTTTCTGGTCATTTGGGGAATTATTGTAAAGCATCTAACATATCCCGTATTCCACGGTTCACGTTACAACCGAGCTCAGGAGAGACGAGTAGGGATACAGTCTATGGCGAGCGAGGGTTGCTGTCTCCTCTCTCCCTCAACACTCACTCCCGCGGCCAGTCTGATAGCAGCCGCGGGGAGCGTACCGTTGTGCGCGCGGCTCATGTGAGGAATTGCAATTATATTACAGTAACAGTCGCTAACTTGACTGCAAAAGTAATGTAGACTAGGCTGAAAAATAGCGCCAGACATTTGTTAAACACAGTTTATTCATAACATACGATTATGACGATTATTCAAATAATACAAATTCTCCACGATTAAGTTCGATTAATAAGTTTGATTAATCGCGGGTGTTTTTATATTTTATTAACGATAAAAACGATAATCGTCCCATCCCTATACCTGACTCTATCTAGGTGAGGACAGTGTTACCTGACTCTATCTAGGTGAGGACGGTGTTACCTGACTCTATCTAGGTGAGGATGGTGTTACCTGACTCTATCTAGGTGAGGATGGTGCAGTGTTACCTGACTCTATCTAGGTGAGGATGGTGCAGTGTTACCTGACTCTATCTAGGTGAGGACAGTGTTACCTGACTCTATCTAGGTGAGGACAGTGTTACCTGACTCTATCTAGGTGAGGACAGTGTTACCTGACTCTATCTTGGTGAGGATGGTGTTACCTGACTCTATCTAGGTGAGGATGGTGCAGTGTTACCTGACTCTATCTAGGTGAGGACAGTGTTACCTGACTCTATCTTGGTGAGGATGGTGCAGTGTTACCTGACTCTATCTAGGTGAGGATGGTGCAGTGTTACCTGACTCTATCTAGGTGAGGACAGTGTTACCTGACTCTATCTAGGTGAGGACAGTGTTACCTGACTCTATCTAGGTGAGGACAGTGTTACCTGACTCTATCTAGGTGAGGATGGTGCAGTGTTACCTGACTCTATCTAGGTGAGGATGGTGTTACCTGACTCTATCTAGGTGAGGACAGTGTTACCTGACTCTATCTAGGTGAGGATGGTGTTACCTGACTCTATCTAGGTGAGGACGGTGTTACCTGACTCTATCTAGGTGAGGACAGTGTTACCTGACTCTATCTAGGTGAGGACAGTGTTACCTGACTCTATCTAGGTGAGGATGGTGTTACCTGACTCTATCTAGGTGAGGACAGTGTTACCTGACTCTATCTAGGTGAGGACAGTGTTACCTGACTCTTTCTAGGTGAGGACAGTGTTACCTGACTCTATCTTGGTGAGGATGGTGCAGTGTTACCTGACTCTATCTAGGTGAGGACAGTGTTACCTGACTCTATCTAGGTGAGGATGGTGTTACCTGACTCTATCTAGGTGAGGATGGTGTTACCTGACTCTATCTAGGTGAGGACAGTGTTACCTGACTCTATCTTGGTGAGGACAGTGTTACCTGACTCTATCTAGGTGAGGACAGTGTTACCTGACTCTTTCTAGGTGAGGACAGTGTTACCTGACTCTATCTTGGTGAGGATGGTGCAGTGTTACCTGACTCTATCTTGGTGAGGATGGTGCAGTGTTACCTGACTCTATCTAGGTGAGGACAGTGTTACCTGACTCTATCTAGGTGAGGACAGTGTTACCTGACTCTATCTTGGTGAGGACAGTGTTACCTGACTCTATCTTGGTGAGGATGGTGCAGTGTTACCTGACTCTATCTTGGTGAGGATGGTGCAGTGTTACCTGACTCTATCTTGGTGAGGACAGTGTTACCTGACTCTATCTTGGTGAGGATGGTGCAGTGTTACCTGACTCTATCTAGGTGAGGACAGTGTTACCTGACTCTATCTTGGTGAGGATGGTGCAGTGTTACCTGACTCTATCTAGGTGAGGACAGTGTTACCTGACTCTATCTTGGTGAGGACAGTGTTACCTGACTCTATCTAGGTGAGGACAGTGTTACCTGACTCTATCTTGGTGAGGATGGTGCGGGCACACTTCAGGAAGGCCTCCTCCACGTTCTCTCCAGTGAGGGCACTCGTCTCCAGGAACATCAGCTCTGTTTGGTGAACAACACAGAGGAACAACACTAGTATAAACAGGGTTCCTACAAGTTTCAACAAGTCAAACAGACCTTTTTTAGACCTCTTTGGGTACCGTAGCCGTATTAATAAAGATTAGAACAATTATGATAACCATCTTATTATCTTAGTTTAATGTCATTTCAATGCATTATAGACATTTTCTTTACAATAAGCATTAACAAAAAAAAACACTATTATGCCGCTATGAGTACACCGACCAACGCGACGCAGACTGACCAACGCAGAACTATAAATTGGGACTAGTGTCATACCCAAGGTACCCTAGTGTCATCCCCAAGGTACTACTAGTGTCATCCCCAAGGTACCCTAGTGTCATCCCCAAGGTACTACTAGTGTCATCCCCAAGGTACTCTAGTGTCATACCTAGGGGTGTAACGGATCACCTAATTCACGGATCGGATCGTGTCACGGTTGTTGAGTCACGGATCGGATCATTTTTCGGATCAACACAAACATTTTTGTTTTTATAAAAACTGCTTTTTCCTTGAATTCTGTAAAAACACCACTTTTACTATGTGACAAAAACCAACAACATTCAAGATGTCAAAACTGGTCATATATATATATATATATATATATATACATATATATACATATATATACATATATATACATATATATATATAATATATATAACATATTCTACACTCAAACATTACATAATTATACTGAAATACACTCAATTTAAATGATAGGAGAGAGGGAGGAGGCGCCTGGTTGCAGCAGTGAATCACTGGGCTCTTTAAAGCAGATGAATACACATGTTTTATGCCACTTTTAACTAAATAATAAAGTGAACCCTTATTTTGAACATGGTATGAAAAAAATGCCAACATTATCAGAAGTTGTCGAGCTACCTTTTTCGTGCCTCCCGTCATAGTTGACAGAGAAGCCAAAGTGCTCCCATACATGGGATTTAAATGACGAGGGAGGCATTTCGAGTTCTTCTCCCCCGAACAACGTAACATGATACACTTGGGCCGCATTCGTAAATTCGCTTTGAGAGCGCCGGAGCGCACACTGGGTCCGACGTCATAAAGGGACCAAGTAATTTGATTGGACAAGAGGCGTTCCTTGAACGCTGATCAGATTCCAGAGCGGATTTACGAACGCAAAAAAATTTGATCCGCGGTACACACGCGTTCCGAACCGTGGAGGGCGATCCGAACGGATCACGGAATTTCCGTGATCCGTTACACCCCTAGTCATACCCAAGGTACTCTAGTGTCATACCCAAGGTACTGTAGTGTCATCCCCAAGGTACTACTACAGTGTTTCCCCTAGGTTTGCTGCCTTGGGGGGGTGGCATGGACCGTGGCATGGACCCCCCCCCCCCCAGGTGTTAAGACCCTGCCTCATACCAGCGTCATGTCCAGGGGTGTACTTGTACATTAAGCCGCCTCACGCTACGGAAACAGGAGATAGGCTCCTGCCCTATGGGCCATTAGGCTCCAGAACCATCGGTTCTCAAGGCTACTTACTTATGTGGTCTTGACTACCTGTCCACTTTCTCACCTGGTTCTTGCTCTCTCTCTCTCTGGTGAGCCGACACCATCCTGCTCTCTCTCCTTCTCTCCCTCCCTATCCTCCTCTCTCCCTTTTGCTGTCAACCAAAAGGTAAACAAAACAGCCAGAGTATTTAAAATCTAATAAGAGGCATAAATTGATCCATATCAATTTATAACATAATTATAATTGAATATTGGATTGCTGTGGGCAATCCAGTCAGATAATGTCATTTTGACTTTACTCTCTCACCTGAATAAAATGCGTACCGGTATGTCCAACTATACAAAACTGACATTTCCAATGCTTCAATCAACTGTCTATGTACTGTAAATATGCCATTATGGTATTACCATGAAGCCCAACTCTAGCAGAATAAGAAAGATAGTATATCTACTCAGGCACGCGGGAAGGTATTTTGACTGGGGGTGCTGAGGTGCTGTCTATATACGCTACAGGGAAAAAAATAGCCAGGGAAAAAATTATAACGATTTCTCTCCCTCCCTCTCGCTGATTGCTCGTTCGCTCACACGCACACAGTGGCATAACGACGGGCCCCAATGCACGGGCAATAAATAGTTAAGCACGCACGCATGCACCCACACACTACAAAGACGTAACGTTAAATATTTTACCAACAATGTGTTGGAATTTACAGTAATTTCCACTCAGCTCACAGTGTCCCACAATGTCCACAAACATGATGTTGACCATTATTACAGACAGCACTCCATGTCGATTGTTATTGCATCTTAACGGAAGCCCTTCGCTGCCGAAGAATCGGATGGATCTGAATATCAGTTCTAATACGTTTCTGGCCGTCTGTTGCTCTTTCTCAACAACGTCCGACAGTAGAGCATTAATGGGAGTGTTGTTAAGCGAAGCATGCAATCTCACCGATTCTGAATGTATGTCAGACATCTCGTGTTGGCTAAACTTACAAAAGCCTCCTACTGTAAATGCACTTGTCTTTCTGTCGTGGTGCCTTAACCCCTTCTCTATATAGCTTTACTGCAAGAGAAGCAAAGAACAGGGTCTCTTTCAGTGACATAATGCAACCATTTCCACCTGGTAAACCAGCTTTTTAAAAATGAAATGAAACTCGAATGTCTCTGTTCCAATTTTCCTCCCAGGAAAACGTATGTCTGGTCGACACGGCTCGTCAAACGGGGGTGGGGGTGGGGGTGTCAAGACTCGGATGTCAAGTCCCTAGCAAGATATGACCATGTGATCACTAACATTAAAACTAACAAACACATTTGTACATTTATTACAAAAAACACATTTATTTTTATTCCCAAAAGCAACAATAGTTATTATATTGTTTTAAATTATTGTTTGAATAATATTTTTATTTTTAAAATTCAGGCAGGAGGAGCTCCTTCTGCTTGCCGCTAGGGGGTGCTGCAGCACCCTCAGCACCCCCCTTCCCGCGTCCCTGTATCTACTTTAAGTAAAATAATAAAGTGCATCCAGTTAGCTCTTTAGCTGGCAAGTGTGCAGGGAGACTAGCTCATCTCATCACCTCTGAGCTAGCTAGCTTGCTAGTTCTTTGACACTATGGAACACTTTCAGACACTTTCTAGTCACGATAATAACTACCAATTTTAACCAACTTTCTCTGTCAGAACACTCAGTAATTATATTTGCTAACGTTTGAACTTGCTTACTTTCAATCTGCAGACATCACAGCCGGCAAAAACTCTCGCGTCTCGCGCGCACACTTCTTGTAATACAAAATCTTGTATTATTCTCCAGCACTGGCACAGCGCGAAGTGTGGAGATAGGTCTGGCTATGCGAGACTACGGCGGACTAACGTTACCAACGAGCCTATGGGCTTGCCACTCGCCAGATTCGGGTTGGGTGCGTTTAAAAAACGCAGATATTTTAGCCTGCTTGTCAGATGTTTGGTGTCTACGTCCGTAATAATTCCTCTTTCTTGGGGGGGCGGGTGGTTCCGTTGGGAGGGCGGCCCGCCCCCCCAAGGCAATGGTAGGGGAAACACTGTACTAGTGTCATACCCAAGGTACTGTAGTGTCATCCCCAAGGTCCTCTAGTGTCATACCCAAGGTACTCTAGTGTCATCCCCAAGGTACTACTAGTGTCATCCCGTTATGTGATCACATGACATGGTGCGTTACGTTACCGTTTTCCTGAGCGAAGCGAGACGCCTCCAGGAAGGTGACCTCCCGGTCGGCCTCCAGATCCTTCTTGTTCCCACAGAGGATGATGACGATGTTTGGACTGGCCAACGTCCGCGCGTCTGTCAGCCAGTTGGTCAAGGCGTTGTACGTTTCCCGACTTGGGTACAGACAGACAGACAGACAGACAGACAGACAGAGGAGGAGGAGTATATACATTAGGGCTGTAGACAGCAGGTCACCATATTACTGTCAATCGAAAGGGGGGAACGGTTTGTTGGACTCACTCCAAACCTTTAGGGTGCAGGGTCAAAAGGACCCGTTACCACCCACGTGTGTGATTCAAGTCAGGATCTTACCTTGTGATGTCATAAACCAGTAGTGCCCCTGCTGCCCCTCTGTAATAACTGCGTGTGACTGATCTGAGAACAGCGAAAAACAACATGTCCTACATCGCAAAATAATAATAATAATAATAATAATAATAATAATAATGTAGGCTAATACATAAACCATTCCTCATTATCTAATGATTATTGAATGTTCCTAAATTGTGTCATAGTGCCGTGTCTCAATGAACTTCATGTCAGTATGACATTCAACACTGTACCGGAATCGTTCTTGTCCAGCCGTGTCCCAGATCTGCAGTTTGACCGTCTTGCCAGCGACCATCACCACCCGGGAGCCAAACTCCACCCCGATGGTGTGGCTGGAGTCCTGCTTGACTACAGGAGAGAGGGAGGAAGGGAGGGACCGCATGACGCCATGATATGTTACACACTTCCTGTTCCACCTGCTAGAAATGAGCCTCCCTCTTGAGTGTCATGATGGATGACCATGCTAATGCACTGTAACCTTTTGGATTGTGTTGGGTGGTCCCAAATAGAGTATAGCAATGTTCATAAGATCAGGGCTCTCAAGTCTCACGCATTGGGCGTGAGACACACGCATTTCAACCCGTTCACACGCTCACACGCCACACCTTGTCTCACGCCCAATGCGTGAGACTTGAGAGCCCTGTAAGATCTTAAAAGATCAGAGCAGAGTAATAGTGACACTGAGTGATATAGACTGCTAACTGTGAAAACAGACTAGAGGATGTTTGGGGTGTTTTCTTACACTTGCTCTCTATAAACTGGTGGAGAAGACAGGATTTCCCTGAGCCCGCACTTCCAATCACCAGGAATTTAAAAAGGAAATCTGAGAAAGAGAGAGAGAGTCAGGTTAGATAAGATAGAACTCGCAAAATGCTTGGCAAGAAAAAAAACACAAACACAACAGTCAACAACACTGTTGTCGTTAGCGAATAGTTGAAAACAAGATGACATAGAACCTTACAGTACACGGGTACAGTGGTTATATTGCAGGCGATTGGAAGGCCTACATATGATCTACTTAGCTATCAATCTAGCTGGCTTACAAAATAGATCGTTGACAGACTGACAACAACTTGTCGGTGACACACACAGGTAGCCAACGAGCTGGCTAGCTACACAAGCTATAGCTGGCTTGTCGAGGCAGAGATAGCTGGTTTGTTTTGGCTTACCATACGTTTCTGTCATTTCCTTTGACGGCTTCGAGCTCTTCAGGTATTGATACGTGAATGCCTTATTATGGGCTTATCAAAAATGGAAACTATATGTACTAAAATGGCACAAATCCCATTTAATCATACAGATTCATCCACATCTCGTTTACCGTTCAAGATAGACGCACGGAGCTTGACCGAACGTGATGACGATGGTCGTGACGTTGAACGCAGAGCTAAGACAGAGCTGTCTCCTCTGGGCCTGGTGGACCATTTGACAAATCCATCCTTTCTCCCCCCCCCCCCCCCCCCCCCCCCTGCCTCGTAAAAACATCTGATCTGAGATGACTATATGTCAAAGCAATGCAATGAAAAGGTTGCATGGACAAACTCAAGTTAGCTCAAGTTAGATCAGTGAGTACTTAACGGAAGGGAGGAAGAGAGGGCGTGTTGAGGGCCCTGTGACAGACTGATAGGTGAGAGCTAGCTCTACATCTTCACTGATACCAACATGAATTCAGTTATTATGGAGATGCAGCAGGACATACTGTATGTGTGTGTGTGTGTGTGTGTGTGTGTGTGTGTGTGTGTGTGTGTGTGTGTGTGTGTGTGTATGTGTGTGTGTGTATGTGTGTGTGTGTGTGTGTGTGTGTGTGTGTGTGTGTGTATGTGTGTGTGTGTGTGTGTGTGTGTGTGTGTGTATTGCACATCTAAGCCCTTTGACAGCGTACTGTAATGTTAAAAAATGATTACATGGTATTAGCCCTTTAGAAATGCTCAAACATTTATTCAAGTTAGAACGGTTTAAACAAAGATTCAAGAAAAGACATTGAAGTTTAAAACAGTTTTGAGTAAGCAGCTATCATTGAATTAGCACCCGTCTGCACACTTTCAGTATAGTCTACTACTCCCAGAGTCAATTATAGGGCATGTTGTCAGATATGTATCTTGTACAGTGAATGCAAGTGTTCTGTGGTGTAAAAAGCTGCCCCGTGATGAGATGAGTCTTTTGGATTTGACTGAATGCCCTCAAATCCAAATAGCGTCTGCTTTGCATACATCTAAATTATGTACCAAGACCAAAAGCTTGATATGAAATCCTGCTCCCATAAACAGCCACCACAGTAGTGTATACAAACACTTAGAACCTCCTAAAGAACCACATAGCATGACCCGGTCCTTGTATCCCCATCCCAGAGTTGCCCAGGTCCTGATCACAGGAGGGCTGGTAAGACGTTTGAGTGACCCCCCCCCCCTCTTTTCCTATAGCTCCCTCTCTCTCATCACTTTGACTTCAGCTTGGTTTTGGGGGCAGGTGCCGGGGCTGGGGCGGGGGCAGGCGCAGGGGCAGCCGGTTCCGCTGCAGAGGTGAGCTTACTATACAAGCTTTTCAACCTGTAATGACAAAAATACCAGAGGAATCATCCAGTTTCACACACTCAATCAAGAGATATTTGTGGTCAGCATAGTTGTTGATAGGTTGTTATATATATATATATATATATAGTTGTTATTTTGATCCAAATGTGACAGGGTTTGGTGAAAAAGTCCGCAAGTAGTGCATTTTTTTTTTTTTTTTTTTTTACAGATTATGAAAGTGCAGATTGTAAGCTTTCAAATGATGTGTCATACATTGACAATAGTTGAAGAAGATATGCTTATGTGAATGTTGGTACTCCTCAAACGGAGAATTGAAGAAAATCGCACTGGTAGCTAACTAGCAGCTAAAAAGAAAACATCGCTATGTAGTGTAGTGTTTGTTTGTTTGTTTTGCACAAGCCATGTATCATGTATTTAGATCCTACCTACAGGACAGAAGCTACTATGTCTCCATTGGCAACTTTGTATCTGACCAAATTAAAATGACATGTGGGGTTCCCCAAGGGTCAATCCTTGGCCCCCTTCTATTCAATCTCTACATGCTTCCATTGGGACACATCATAAAAAAGAACAAAATTGCCTACCACAACTATGCGGATGACACTCAAATCTACATAGCCCTCTCACCGAACGACTATAGTCCCATTGACAATCTCTGTAATTGCATTGAGCAAATAAACGCCTGGATGACACAAAACTTCCTCCAACTAAACAAGGACAAAACAGAGATAATTGTATTCGGTGCACCTGACAAAAGATCGAAAGTCAGTGCAAAACTTGATTCTCTCTTTCTTCACACTAAAAAACAGGTCAGAAATCTTGGTGTAATTCTAGACTCCGATCTAAACTTCAACAGCCACATAAACTCGATAACTAAATCAGCCTACTATCACCTGAAAAACATAACAAGAATGAGAGGTTTCATGTCCAAGCAAGACCTTGAAAAACTCATCCATGCATTTGTTTCGAGTAGACTTGATTATTGTAATGGTCTACTAACAGGCCTATCTAAAGGAGCTGTTCGTAAATTGCAGCTCATCCAAAACTCTGCTGCTAGGGTCCTAACAAAAACAAAGAAATTTGAACATATTACACCAATCCTGAGATCCCTGCACTGGCTACCAGTCTCTCAGAGAATTGAATTCAAAATCCTCCTAATTACATACAAATCACAAAATGGTCTTGGACCAAAATACATATCAGATCTCCTCCCACCCTATATTCCCGCAAGGTCCCTAAGGTCAGCTGAGACAAATCAGCTAATAATTCCAAGAGTAAAAACAAAACACGGTGCAGCAGCTTTCAGTCACGCTGCTGCATGCTCCTGGAACAAACTCCCTGAAGAAATCAAACAGGCCCAAACCCTTAAAATATTTAAATCTAAGCTAAAAACCTTCATGTTTTGCACCAGTTATGATTAAACACAAACACTTCTATCAATGTATTCTTTCCATTAACTATTGTCTTTTTAAATGTTTTATCTATTTACTTCTTATATTTGCTTTTATTCATTGTAATTTTTATTTTCTTATGCTCCTCTTGCTGTAATTTTAAATAATGTATGTACCGGTAAAGCACTTTGAATTGCCCATGAAATGTGCTATACAAATAAACTTGCCTTGCCTTGCCTTGCCTTGCCACTAACCCAGTAGCCTACAAAGCAGGACGGCAGATGATACAGTGAATCCAGTAAGTATTT
Organism: Nansenia antarctica; assembly: GCF_963989245.1. Classification (NCBI taxonomy): domain Eukaryota; kingdom Metazoa; phylum Chordata; class Actinopteri; order Argentiniformes; family Microstomatidae; genus Nansenia; species Nansenia antarctica. The sequence goes on along the minus strand of NC_137689.1, from coordinate 28,299,852 downwards.
AGTAATCCTAAAACTGTTGTTTGTTATATTGAGTGGGTTCTTCAACACTTAAACTTTAGTAAAACAGAAACAGAAATTTTGTAAAACAGAAAACAGTTTGTTTGTTTGTTTTTTAAGAGGCTTTTTGGTCATTTGCACGACTTGAGAATTGCCGAGATGCAGACCTTTTCACCAGACCGTGTCACAAATTATTATAGAACAGAATATGAAATGTCTAAAACAATAACTGAATAAAACAATGTTCTTCTAATGCTGTGCTTACATGTTTCTGATTCTCCTGTGGAAAGCCTTGGTCGTTCTAACAAGCTTCTTCATCTTCCCCTGTCACACAACACAAGTGCACACAGTCTTCTCATGGCTGAAACTTTGACGTTAAAGTATTTCACATAAATAGAATCACTGTTCATTTCCTCTGATTAGAGACCCCTCTGAGAGTCCCAGAGAGTAAGTCCTTAGAGGGACGAAACCCACGAGGAGGAAGAGCTCACTGCCTACCTGCTGCTGTTTGTAAAACACAGGAAGAGAGAATAGACATATCACCCCTGCAAAAGAGACAGAGAAGGAAGTAAGACATAATCAGAAAGTATTATTAATCGTACTAACATTTTACATAATAGAGTATATGAATGAAAGAATTGAGCATGTGGGGGAATAATCAGATGTAGTGTATGAGAAGAGTGTGTGTAGTCTGGGCCACCAGGTAGCGTGAGGAGATGGGTAGACAGGTGTGGCGTCAGCTCGGTCACTTCTTAGAAGAGATGGATGGCCTTCTCAGCTCCTTCCCTGATGACTGCACACCGTTTGACCTTACTCTAACCCTAGGAAATTGTTCTCCTCATTTTCCACACTTGCATACCATGTCTCTTGGCTCAGTAATTTCCTCACATGGGTTCTCCTACCACAGCTATGCAGATGACACTCAGCTCTTCCTGTCTTTCCCCCCCTCTGACCTACATGCGGCAACACGTGTCTCTGCATGTCTTGCTGACATCTCCGCATGGATGTCAGCCCATGACCTCAAGCTCAACCCATGACCTCAAGCTCAACTTAAGACTGAGCTACTCTTCCTCCCAGAGAAAGCCTGCCCTCTCCAAGACTTCTCCATCACAGTTGAGAACTCTACTGTAACCTCCTCCCAGACAGCCAAGAACCTTGGAGTGATCCTTGACAACCACTTATCCTGTGCAGCGAACATCGCAGCAACGGCACGCTCCTGCAGATTCTTCCTTTACAACATCAGAAGGATACGACCATTCCTCACCAGAGAAGCAGCTCAACTCTTTGTCCAGTCACTGGTTATCTCCCACCTTGACTACTGCAACGCACTCCTAGCCGCGCTCCCCCCTCCGCCTTCAGACCTTATCCAGAATGTTGCCGCCCGTCTGGTGTTCTCCCCAAATACTCTTGTTACCCCCCTCCTTCGCACCCTTCATTGGCTCCTAGTAGCAGCTCGCATCAGATTCAAGACCCTGGTGTTCACCCTAACCCTCAAAAGGAACGGCCTCTGCCTACCTGAAAGCAATAGTCACCCCCCAAACATCAGCCTATTCACTCCGCTCCTCCACCTCTGCTGGCCGTCTGGCCCCATCGCCTCTATGCCGATGTGGCAGTCACGCTGCCCGGTCACATCTCTTCACTATACTGGCTCCCCGCTGGTGGAGTGAGCTTCCTGCTGCTGTCAGAACTGCAGAGTCACTCCCCATCTTCCACCGGAGACTGAAGACCTCCATCTCTTCAGGCTACACCATAACTGTCCCTCCTGAGACATCTACTACCCCCTGTACTATTTTTCCTGTGTAATAATCATTTAAAAAGCATGATGACTGCCAATGGCCTCTGGCCTGAGCATAGATGACTTTTTCCTGCCATGACTGGTGGATAGATGATTCACTTACTTAGTCAAATGTATTCGTTGTAAGTTGCTTTGGAAAATGCCAAAAATTTAAATATAAACAGGCGTGGATCAGCAAGGGTCTTACCAACTATGACCAGGGTCAGTCCGTTCACCAGCAGGCCCACGTAGGTCAACAGGTACAGCAGCACAGCAAACTGGCAACCAGAGAAACAAACCATTAGACTTTCTTTGTTTATACCAGCAGTGATAGTTTTAGCTATAAACCAATATTTTTGTTTAGTTCTTGTGTGACAATACATCTTTGCTTTTCAAGACTGATTGAAAGATTCAAGATTCAAGCCTGCCCTACATTATTTAGGCTAGTGTGGGTATGCAACTTTGACCTTCTTCTTCCTACATTCTCATGAACACTAACATTCTGTAGGTTCCAGTGGTCTCAGACCTTGATGGAGTCCACCACACTGCCAATCAAGAGCAGATGTTTGATCTCTGTGACAGCGAAGGCTATCAGCAGCACCAACTCCTCCACCAGTACCACTGTCTGCTCATCTGTCAGAGAGCTGTCTTCAGCCAGGTGAGACCTGAAACACACACACACACACACACACACACACACACACACACACACACACACACACACACACACACAGTGACATCAACAGACATGTTTCTGGAAGTGCACAAAAGTAAAGACCCATATGATTTAATATACTGTATCTAGGCTTGAGTAATATGATCTATGTCTATATATATACAGTATATACAGTATATATATATATAAAGTAAACTAGAGCGTGATGAATACATCTCACCGTAGTTGTAGTCATAGCCATAGCCATAGTCATAGTCATAGTCGTAGTCGTAGTCGTAGTCGTAGTCGTAGTCGTAGTCGTAGTCGTAGTCGTAGTCGTAGTCATAGTCATAGTACATTTTATTTAAACACGCACCAAACTACACCAGTTTAGGGCGCCCTGGGCGCGGACTCGAAACAACAGAGAAAAAAAACATGATGGAATATGGTAACCCAGCAAGACGGGTAAGGACAACAAAATAAACATGGAGGACATCCACCGCAGACAGTGATGTGGTCTGTTCTGTACTTTTACTCACTGGAAGGGGTGCAGGGTGTCGGGGTTCCAGCGTAGCCACTCTAGGAGCTTGTAGTAGAGGCGGAGGGGGAAGGTGAGACACATGAGGCCCAGGCAGAGGTAAGACAGGACGGTGATGGCGCTGAGCTGGAACAGGCTGGCCAGGCCCACCACCAGCCCAGTGAACACCACCCCAGTCTGGCCCACACTCCTCCAGTAGACCAGATCCACTACTGCAAAGAGAGAGGGGACAGAAAAATTAAAAAAGGAAGGTATCAGTTGTGGAAGGGAGATAAGTAATTGTGGATGTGATTTGCCATGTGTGTGTCTCTGTGTAGTTTGTGTGTGTGTGTGTGTGTGTGTGTGTGTGTGTGTGTGTGTGTGTGTGTGTGTGTGTGTGTGTGTGTGTAAGAGAGATGAGTCTGTATCAGATGTCATGTGTGTTCCTATTCAACAGGGTTGTAATGATCTTCAGGTGATAGTTGTGCAGTTGTGGTCAAACAGGTGGAATATTCACAACATGTCTTGTAATTCAGTAACTACACTACACTATAGAAAAAAGCTTTCCAAAATGGTTAAAAGCTTTCCAAAATGGTTATTTGTCTATCCCTTTGAAGAACCCTTCTGGGTTCCATTTTAGAACATTCCGTGGAAAGGGTTCTACATGGAACGCAAAAGGGTTCTCTCACAGGGTCAGCCAAAGTCTGTTAATGGTTCTAGGTAGCACCTTACAGTGTAGAAGGAGTTACAGTACATCCTTTGGCATTGATGTCATTGCATCAGCACCACTCTTGGCATACAGTACCCAATGTAATTATGTACTGTATGCCAACAGTGGTGCTGATGCAATGTAGTAACACAATTACTTTATCTTACTGTATGTCCTACTTTGTGTAGTACTACCACTTAGGGCCTTCATGGAAGACCTGATGGTCATTACAAGAGAGAAGCTGATTGGATGAGCCCGAATGAGCTTCAAGCCAACAAAGGTCCCTAGTGGTGTTAAAAAAAAGCCAGTGAAGAGCCTTGGCAAAGTGTTCAACAGCAGCCTGAAGGACTCAACATCAATCCAGTTCACTTGTCTGGAGCTAGAGAATGATTGACTTGCCTGGCATGGATGTACCAGGAAGTGACCCAACTGAGGAATCTCTTACTGTACCCACACCTTCAGGGAATGAGAGACACATGCTGGTTCAGGAGGAGATGAGAGCAACTGAGGACGAGGAGAGGTCTGGCAGAGCAGTGGGAAGGAGAAAACAAGTCTGGACGAGGTGGGACGAGCAGGCAGTGGAAAGGAAAGTCTTGTGGACTGACCTCTGACAGGCAGAACCACACCACATCCCCAAGTCCCTGAGTCAGACAGTATATGATGACATACCTCTGTTCCGAGGAGCAAGTCGAACAGCGAGGGGCACTCGAAAAATGGTAAATGGACTGCACTTATATAGCGCCATTTTTGCTGCTCCAAAGCTGTTCCAAAGCGCTTTACAACGGCCTCTCATTCACCCATTCACACACCAATGGCGGTAAGCTGCCATGCAAGGCGCTGGCCCGCTCACTGGGAGCAATTTTGGGGTTCAGTGTCTTGCCCAAGGAAACTTCGACATGTGGCCAGCCGGATCTCGAACCGTTGATCTGCCAACCTTGTGATCATTAGACGGCGACTCTACCTCCTGCGCCACAGCCGCTCCGGAAAAAGAGGAATAGACTGTTGGAAGCAGGACCGGAAGGCAAGTTCCATGCTCGGCAATCCCCCTACAAGGCTTACAGCGCCCTGGGCGTCACTGGAGAAGGAGAGCTATCAGGAGAGAAGAACCATCCCCTCCAAGCTGGTCATCAAACTCAGTGACCTTGGCATCAGCACCACCCTCTGCAACTGGACCCTGGACTTCCTGACCAACAGATCTCAGGTGTTAGGTTAGACAACCACCACCCTGACCCTGAACACTGGTGTCCCACAGGGCTGTGCCCTGAGCCCTCTCCTCTACTCCCTCTTCACCCACAACTGCGTGCCTGTGCATGGCTCTAGCACCATCATCAAGTTTGCAGACGACACCACGGTGGTAGGCCTGATCAGTAACAATGATGAGTCGGCCTGATCAGGCCTACCACCGTGGTGGAGAGAGAGAGAGGTCCAGCACCTGGTGGTGTGGTCTGCCAACAACAACCTGGCCCTCAACACCTAGAAGACCACGGACCTCATTGTGGACTACAGGAAAGCTAGGGGCTGCAGACACCCCCCCACCTACATCAATGGGATGAAGGTGGAACGTGTCTCCAAATTCAAGTTCCTGTTCCGCATCTCCAAGGACGTCAATGACCCTGGTCAAAAAGGCACAGCAGCGTCTATACTTCCTGACGAGACTGTAGAGAGCCCATCTATCTCTTAAGATCCTGGTCAACTTGGTCGTTTAGGGGGCGCTTAGGTGGCGTAGTGGATTAAGTGCTGACCATGTACCGCAGGGATCCCGGTTCGATTCCAGCCGCGGACATATCCTGCATGTCATCCCTTCTCTCTCTCTCACCCATACTTCCTGTCATAATCTCTACTGTGTCTGTCATTAAAAGGACAAATATGAGTGGGACTGCCCCACTCAGAAAAAAAAAACTTGGCCGTTTAGCTGACACTTTAATCCAAAGCGATTTACATTGCAGTGAATGCAGTATGTATATGATACCAGCAACCTAAGCATTGCTAGTGCCATGCTCTACCAACTGAGCCACAGAGAACCATTTCACCATCGAGAGCATTCTGACAAACTGCGTCTCAGTGTGGTACAGCAGCTGCTCTGTTTACTCCCAGTATCAGTGTACCCTCCCCCCATACCTCTAATGGCTGCACACTCAGGACTTTAATTTAGCTTGTTGCACTATTGCTTGTTTACATGTACCATATTAATTATATTGGTCTCTAATTACACATATTATATATACAGTATATATACATATATGTAACATACCTCAAGACCTATTGCCCTTGTTCTACTGTACATAGGCAAGGCAAGGCAAGTTTATTTGTATAGCACATTTCATACAACAGGGGCAATTCAAAGTGTTTTACATACATTATAAAAAATACAGCAAGAGGAGCATAGTAAGAAAATAAAAATTACAATGAATAAAAGCAAATATAAGAAGTAAATAGATAAAACATTCAATAAGACTTGATGGATAAAAGACATTGATAGAAGTGTTTGTGTTTAATCATAACTGCTGCAAAACAACAGATTTAAACATTTTTAGGGGTTTGGGCCTGTTTGATTTCTTCAGGGAGTTTGTTCCAGGAGCATGCAGCAGCGTGACTGAAAGCTGCTGCACCGTGTTTTGTTTTTACTCTTGGAATTATTAGCTGATTAGTCTCAGCTGACCTTAGGGGCCTTGCGGGAATATAGGGTGGAAGGAGATCTGATATATTTTGGTCCAAGACCATTTTGTGATTTGTATGCAACTAGGAGAATTCAATTATCTGAGAGACTGGTAGCCAGTGTAGGGATGTCAGGATTGGTGTAATGTGTTCAAACTTTTTCGTTTTTACCCTAGCAGCGGCGTTTTGGATGAGCTGCAGCTTACGAACAGCTCCTTTAGATAGGCCTGTTAGTAGACCATTACAATAATCAAGTCTATTGATGTGAATTGCCATGTATATTCACTTATTATATTCATTTATTTATACTCATTGTAATACCTTAACACCATGCATTGTCTACAATATCATGTCTTTTGCACTAGGCCACTATTTGCACTGATACAAAACTACATTTTGTTGTCTCAGTACTTGTACTCTGTGCAGTGACAATAAAGTTAAATCTAATCTAATCAGTGACACCATCAAGGCAGCTGAAAAGCATCAAGATGGCTCTGGATCAACACAGGAGATCAATGGGGATCAACGCAGAGCCACTGGGACACAAGCGGAGGTCTAATCCTGGTGAGGGTGTCTGATTCTGTAAGACTCAAAACACCCAATGACCTCAGGTTACATCAGGTTACATCATATGATGTGTTTGAGAGCATTACGGTTTGCTAGCATATCAGCCCAATAGAGCTCTCAGGTCTTCTGCTAGCATATCAGCCCAATAGAGCTCTCAGGTCTTCTGCTAGCATATCAGCCCAATAGAGCTCTCAGGTCTTCTGCTAGCATATCAGCGTATATCTCAGGTCTTCTGCTAGCATATCAGCCCAATAGAGCTCTCAGGTCTTCTGACGCTGTTTTTCTCTGTGTACCACATGTACAAAAGAAGAGATTTGGTGAGGCTGCATTCTCATTTTATGCACCCAGATTGTGGAATGCACTGCCAGTTTACATTAGGGATGCAACCTCAGCAAATATGTTCAAGTCAAGACTAAAAACCCATATTTTAAATATTGCCTTTAAATGACTAGATAATTAAATTATGATTATATAATGATTGAAGCTTAGTTTATTGCAATGGTTAAGGCATTCTACAAGAATTGCAAGGTGGCAGTACTGCATGGCAGCAGGAAGTCTCAGTGGTTTGAGGTAAAGTCAGGTGTGAAGCAAGGCTGCGTGATGTCAGGCTTTTTGTTCCTACTAGTTGTAGACTGGATAATGAGGAGAACACTGAGTGGAGGAAAGACAAGGATCAGGTGGCAAATGATGAACATGTTAGAAGATCTAGATTATGCAGATGATATAGTATTGTTAGCAGAATCATGGAGTCATGCACAACAAAAGCTTGACCGTCTGAATGAATATGGTCTACAAACAGGGCTAAGGATCAATGCAAACAAAACGGAATCGATGAGGATGAACGCCAAGAAAAGCACAGCCTTCACAGTGTATGAGAAAGATCTCAAGGACGTCAACACCTTCCCATATCTCGGTGCAACAATGACAACGTCAGGTGGTGCTTCTGAAGACATGAAGATTCGTATAGGAAAAGCAAGGAACGCCTACCATCGTTTAAATAAGTTGTGGAACAGCAGTCAGTATCGGAGGAAGACCAAGATAAAAATCTTTCAGTCAAATGTAATCTCAGTGTTGTTATATGGTTGTGAGACATGGAAGATGACAGCGGCTGACGAACAGTGCCTAGACACATTTGTCCACAAATGCCTAAGAAGGATGCTGAGAACATTCTGGCCTACACGGGTGTCAAACGAAGAAGTGAGAAAACTTGCTGGTATAGAGATGGTAAGCACGCAGATCAGAAAGAGAAGATGGAAGTACATCGGCCACGTGTTGAGGAAAAGCCCGGATGACCATCAACGCATAGCCCTCAGATGGACCCCTGATGGACGAAGAAAAAGGGGACGCCCCAAAGAAACCTGGAGAAGAACCGTCGAGAGGGAGCGTGACATGCTGGATCTAAGATCCTGGGAGGCGGCGGCTGCTGTGGCGAGGGACAGAGACCGGTGGCGTAAACTCGTTGGAGGCCCTACTCTTCACACCCGAGGAAAAAGGACCTAAGTCAAGTAAGTCAATGATTGAAGCACTTTGAGCTGCAACGTTTGCAGGAAAAGCACTATACAAATAAAAGTGATTATTATTATTATTATTATTATTATTATTAGTAGTAGTAGTAGTAGTAGTAGTATTATCAAGAGGGGTATTCACCCAGTCAGAGTCATTGATTCACACATGCACATACACAGTGCTTACACATACACAATGACACAAGCCAAAACATTGCAGTACAAATGGATTCGGTGAGTAATCCCCACTACTACCTAGTTAGTGTAGAGTAGTGGAGGATGACTCACTGAATCCATTGCATTGCAATATTTCCGCTGGACTAGCGAGTCAGTGTGTCATTGATGTTCAACAAGGTTGAAACTTATTTACATTTTCCAGAATAAAAGTCTGAACATTTTGATTGGATGCTGACTTGTTCCCGCTTTCCCCAGCTGCTGTCACATATGCAATCATGTATGTGTGTGTACCTGTAGTCTACGTGATACGCAGGACTACACCGTATACCCACTAGGAAAGGCCAAGGATTTCCGTATACCCACTTAAAAATGTGTGAGGATACGTAACGGCGTTTTGTGACAGAACTTTCACTTTCATTCATAAAATTCACCCCGTCTGTGTTACGAAGCACTTGCATTTTGGACCATTGGGACTGACTATAGCGTCATATACCATCAAAGGGGGGAGATGCGACGTTATGCCAAAATGCAGCACTATCATGCACAGATCAGCCTTATAACATGTAATGTAGATATATATATATAACGTTAGACAGGGAGCGCAGATTTATTTTTATGCCGAAATGAACGATATGAGGCTGGGAGGGAAAAATCACAGTATACCCACTAGAAAAAACTACACTACACCACTGCCACCCACCCACTCACAAACACACACATACACACACACACACACACACACACACACAAACAGACACTCACATCCATAGGAGTGTATGGCTAGAGTCTTGTTAGAGCTGTCTCCAGTCCTGTCTGCAACAGCTGAAGTTTTAAATGAGCTCACTTACATTCGGAGAGGTCATTATCTGATTAAAGCTTGCATCCAGGAATCTGACACAAACATTCTCTCTAGTTCCTACATACCTGTAACCTTTCACCCTAAACACACAACAGCTGTACTGATGATGATTCACCAACATGGCCAACACAGATTAAATCTCATAGGACTCATCAATTTCTCCGAAGCCGGTTTAGAGAGAAAGAGCATTGGCAGAGCAATATTGTCCGCGGTTTGGTTTTTGTTGTACGTCTACCACCGACTCCAACTCTCTATGTTTACCTTTATAATAATAATAAGAAGAAGAAGAATAATATTAACAATCACTTTTATTTGTATAGAGCTTTTCCTGCAAACTAGACACTAGTTTGACCCCATCACGCTACCGATCCTCCAATCCCTATCCTCCATTTCCACCTGCCCAGGAGATCCGTTCAGATGGGCATGGCCGCAACACCATAAGACCCCCCCTCCCCCACTCCAACCCCCCCCCCCCCCCCCCCCCCCCTACCTACAGACTCCACAGCCAACCGGACAGCCCCACCCTTACCACAGCCTCAGCGGTGGTTAACTCTACCTGAGGTAAGGTCACGCACCATGACTCTCTTACCTTTGGTGGCCATGTCAGCAGCTGCTCCCTCTGCTAACCGGCCCTCTCTCTCTCTTCTCTGCTGCTTGCCTCTCCCCTGGAACCCCCTGCCCTCTTACTGCCGGTCCTCTTCTGAGCTCCTGAGCTTATTTTTGGCCTCCCCAGCCCCGTCAGCAGTCCACTGCCTGGCCTGCACGGCTGGCCTAATTTTATCTTGCCAATTGGATACCCCCGTCTTTGAGGGCACTCACACACTCACACACTCACATGCACA
>NC_137689.1:28247095-28284595 GCF_963989245.1 Nansenia antarctica | reverse complement strand
CAGCGCATCAACGGCTCCCTCGCCGTCTCGCGGGCCCTGGGGGACTTCAGCTACAAGGGGGCGGAGAGCCGGCCCCCCAGCCAGCAGATGGTCTCCCCCGAGCCGGAGGTGTGCGTCCTGGAGCGCTCACCGGCCGATGAGTTCCTGGTGCTGGCCTGCGACGGCGTGTGGGACGCCGTCACCAGCGAGGAGCTGTGCGCCTTTGTGCGGAGCCGGCTGAGCGTCTGCACCGACCTCAGGGACGTGTGCTCCCAGGTCATAGACCTCTGTCTCTACAAGGTCAGTCCCTCTGTCTCTACAAGGTCAGTCCCTCTGTCTCTACAAGGTCAGTCCCTGTGTCTCTAAGGTCAGTAACTGTGTCTCTACAAGGTCAGTCCCTGTGTCTCTACAAGGTCAGTCCCTGTGTCTCTAAGGTCAGTAGCTGTGTCTCTACAAGGTCAGTAGCTGTGTCTCTAAGGTCAGTAGCTGTGTCTCTAAGGTCAGTAGCTGTGTCTCTACAAGGTCAGTCCCTGTGTCTCTACAAGGTCAGTCCCTGTGTCTCTAAGGTCAGTAGCTGTGTCTCTAAGGTCAGTAGCTGTGTCTCTACAAGGTCAGTAGCTGTGTCTCTAAGGTCAGTAGCTGTGTCTCTAAGGTCAGTAGCTGTGTCTCTAAGGTCAGTAGCTGTGTCTCTAAGGTCAGTAGCTGTGTCTCTAAGGTCAGTAGCTGTGTCTCTAAGGTCAGTAGCTGTGTCTCTAAGGTCAGTAGCTGTGTCTCTAAGGTCAGTAGCTGTGTCTCTACAGGGTCAGTAGCTGTGTCTCTACAGGGTCAGTAGCTGTGTCTCTACAGGGTCAGTAGCTGTGTCTCTAAGGTCAGTAGCTGTGTCTCTAAGGTCAGTAGCTGTGTCTCTAAGGTCAGTAGCTGTGTCTCTAAGGTCAGTAGCTGTGTCTCTAAGGTCAGTAGCTGTGTCTCTAAGGTCAGTAGCTGTGTCTCTAAGGTCAGTAGCTGTGTCTCTAAGGTCAGTAGCTGTGTCTCTACAGTGTCAGTAGCTGTGTCTCTACAGGGTCAGTAGCTGTGTCTCTACAGGGTCAGTAGCTGTGTCTCTAAGGTCAGTAGCTGTGTCTCTAAGGTCAGTAGCTGTGTCTCTAAGGTCAGTAGCTGTGTCTCTAAGGTCAGTAGCTGTGTCTCTACAAGGTCAGTAGCTGTGTCTCTAAGGTCAGTAGCTGTGTCTCTAAGGTCAGTAGCTGTGTCTCTAAGGTCAGTAGTTGTGTCTCTAAGGTCAGTAGCTGTGTCTCTAAGGTCAGTAGCTGTGTCTCTAAGGTCAGTAGCTGTGTCTCTAAGGTCAGTAGCTGTGTCTCTTCAAGGTCAGTAGTTGTGTCTCTAAGGTCAGTAGCTGTGTCTCTACAGGTCAGTAGCTGTGTCTCTAAGGTCAGTAGCTGTGTCTCTAAGGTCAGTAGCTGTGTCTCTAAGGTCAGTAGCTGTGTCTCTACAGGTCAGTAGCTGTGTCTCTAAGGTCAGTAGCTGTGTCTCTAAGGTCAGTAGCTGTGTCTCTAAGGTCAGTAGCTGTGTCTCTACAAGGTCATTCACGTTATTCCGATAGATCAGGAGGAGCCACCGTTACGGACGACGTCAGCTACTTACTTCTTGCATATTACGAAAGTTGAAGTGTTACTGTATTTGTAACAAATAACAGTTTTAGTATCACTAAATACTTATAATTTGTGAATTGGAGTCACTGTATCATCTGCCGTAGGCTACTGGGTAAGTGGTAGCCTACATGACTTGTAATCTATCAAAAGCTATCAATGGTCTATTATTATTAACATGAAACAGCCTGACAGTTACAACCACCATAATGCCTCCATAACAATAAGCTGGGTAATTAGCTACGGTAATAACATTGCTAGGTGATAATGTTAGCTATAGCTAGCTATGTACTGTAAACCTCTGTTTGAAAAGCCTATCAGACCTAGAGACTAACACTGACAAATATTGACAGGGGGAGTGGTTGGGGGCGGGGTTAACCAGCTATGGTTACCGCCCATTACCTGGCTGTGCAGGCGTGTGAAAAACTACATTTTAAAAAGCCTTTTTCTCAGGAATGTGATTTCAGGGGTACCAACATTTAAAAACGTATGTCGTCTTAAATTTTCTCCTGATTTCAATGTATGACACATCATTTGAAAGTTTACAATCTGTAGTTGCAGCATATGTAAAACACTGAAAAATTACTTTGGCACCTGGTTGGTCAACTGGCTCAACACACCACTGGCTGTTGACATAAATGTTGATGGGGTATAAATCTGTGGAGGCACACTGACTACATAAGCCATGTCCGACTGGTCTCCCGGCAATAAGCAGAAACACACACATACACACACATACACACACATACACACATACACACACATATACACACATACACACATACACACACATACACACATACACACACATACACACACATACACACACATACACACCCATACACATACACACACATACATACACACATACACACACATACACACACATACACACATACACATACACACACACACACATACACACACACATACACACGCATACACACACATACGCACATACACATACACACACATACACACACACGCACACACACATACACACACATACACACACACATACACACATACACACACACACACACACACACGCACACACACATACGCACACTCACACACACACACACACACATATACACACACGCACACACACCACACACACACACCACACACACACACACACACACACACACACACACACACACATATATTGTGTATACCATACTCTCTCCACAGTCAAAGCAGACACAGACCCATGTGTTTCCCCATAGGCACATTGAGCTGAGCTGGGCAGGCTTTCTGCCATGTCATGGTGTTAGTGTGGCCTGGCTGTTGCATAACTGAGCTCCAGCTTAACGATGCTCAACCACCTGAAATGCTCCCCGCGTCTCCCTCTCACACACGCTTCACCAGGCTAGTTGCTGGGCTCTCTAGTTCAGTTGAGCACAACGGTAACTAACTATTCCTTGTTCCTGAGTGGAGACAGAGTGATGTTAACATCTTCCATCACTCAACATCTTGTCTCCACTTCCACAGGAACAGGAAGAGGAAGAGCAGGGTGGGCGTCATGGTTACACACAAGGCTCAAGTGTCATTATTTGCATTAATGTTTGACATCAGACAGACTTTGTTAGCCTGTCCAGGTCAGTGAGGCTACGGCTACGTACTGACACATACTGTACACAGATATTAACACTAGAACAGCCATGCCTTTTTTACCTACTCAGCACCGCCTTGGGCGTCAAATGACCATAGTCTTTAGAACGGAAAGCTGCTATTTACACACCACAACCACTAGTTGGCGCATGTGTAAATGAACCTGCCTCCTACACAGAAAAACTGTGAAATATCTTTATACTAGCTTATCCTGATGTGATTTTGAAAATGTAAGAATACTGGGTGGTAGAACACACATATCTAGGAAAAGTCATGAAAGCAGGTTCTTGAAATTTGATCGAGTGCAAAGATAGAAAAAAAAAAGCTATAAAAACCCCGCTGCCAAACACAACAGGAAACTCCAGGCATGGAAAACAGCCACACGTGATGTAATCCTGCCAGGATCAAAGTGACACACACCAGAGGTCATTTGAGGTCAGAGGTTATTACTACTTACAGCCTGCTGTAAGGCAGAGCGGAAGGCAGAGTCGTGCAGTAATCCTAACAGTACCTCGTTGGCAGTAAGCCTTACTAAGCACGTAGACAGTGTCCTGGAAAAAAAATTAAAAATGTGTACCTCTAAAAGAAATGTAGTGGATTTCATTGATTCTTAGTAGATTTAGTAGTAATATAAAAGCACAAAGAGCTTAAATCAATTGGCTCAAATTAGGCCTTTTATTAAGCAGAGTTACATGAGCTCAGAGAGAAAATAGAGAGTCAAAAAGCCCCCTCCTGTGAGAGGGACACACATTTATAGAAGACTGCCTTATGAGGTCACTACTCTTGGTTAACCAATCATATGAATCTGCACAACAAGTTATTGACACTGTCCACAGGCAGACTGAATTGTTAGATACGCCACAGTCATTGGCACATTAGTCTAGCAGCAAGTCCTCAAAAAAGGCTTTAGTTTTCGAGATACCCCTACCCGAGGTAGAACAAATGACAACAATGATTTTTCTTATCTTTAGGGTCTCCCATTAATGAAATTGATTGTTGTCATTTGCTCTACCTCGGGTAGGGGTATCTCAAAATCTGAGGGCCCTTCCTGCTAGACTACATCTCCTACAGGAAGGGAAGGCCTTCCTTAGTGCTTGATTTCCCAGAATGTAGAGAGACAGACCTCCATTCTCAGCATATTTGATATAAAACTATAACAGAAGCATTTTTCAGGACTTAGATTTGTTCTCTGATTTATCTACATTTAATGTCGCAATGTCACAAACCATTTTAATTCACTTGGTTGATTTGTATTATTTCACTTTCTCAGCACGTGGATGAGAATGGCAGCGTTAAATTTATGTAGAAACATTGACACGTTGCAAAAATGTAGATACAGTACAGAGGTTGTTCCTGGTCTCGTGAGATTTATCACAAATAAGCCAGGATTTTCCTTTAGCAACGTTACTAACATACTAATGTCAGGTCTGTGCGTTATCAACATTTCCCACCGAGACCGGTGTCAAGAGGAACTTGACGTCATCCTCCTCCATCACTTCACTGACCGTGGTTCGCCTCTTCCTTTCCAGGGCAGTCTGGACAACATCAGCATCATTCTGCTCTGCTTCCCTGGCGCCCCCCAGCTGTCAGCAGAGGCATTGCACCAAGAAGCGGAGCTTGAGGACCTGCTGGAGTCCAAAGTGGCAGGTGCAGAGACACAGGAGAGACGCTGTGGGGGACACTAGAGCTAACGACATAATCCCCCCCAAAATCACCTGGGATTTAAATGGAGGGTGCCACGAAGTCAACATTCTCCATCTTCTGTGATTTGAGTGGGGTGTAAAATCAAACATGTTGGTGAAACACTGCCACCTGCTGGTCTGGATGGAGTGTAGTATCAACTCCACTCCAGTGTCTCAGGTCAGTTATTTATTGATTGGCACCAGTAGATGGCGCCATTGCAACTGAAAGTCCGTTTACAATCTATAAGATAAACCTATTGAAGAAGATGACCATGCATTGATCTCAGTTGGCTAATGTTTTCCCAACGTCATAGGAAGTCCTACACCTAGTTGACTACATGGCACCCCTCAATAGGCTAGGTGCACGATCTCCACTACTTCCTGAAAGGCACCTTGCATGAACATATCCTGTCTCACTCTATTGGTTTAATTGATTAATCAGCTGTGCACTGTGTGTTCCAACAGTTTACCGCACAGCTGATTAATCAATTAAACCAATAGAGTGAGACAGGATATGTTCATGCAAGGTGCCTTTCAGGAAGTAGTGGAGATCGTGCACCTAGCCTATTCAATGAACGGGAAAGATAGCATGTGACTATTCTTTGGGGGACACTCTCAGACACCCACTGCCCACCCTGCTGTGATTGTACTGCTCCTTTGAATTTGGAGAACGAATACAGGAAAGTGCAAATTACCATTTTACTCGTTTACTAATCGATTTACAACAGGACTGTTGCATGGCCAAGAGTTTTTCCTGTGACTCTGTGCCTTGACTAGGAACAACTCAAGGTCCTATCTAGAGGCGCTGCTAGAGAGCCAGCGATGTCTATCAACTCAAATGACAAATGGATGTGTTGTTAAAATCATCAATTCTTTCTGGTGAGCATGTTTGTAAATGTCTCTGCCCCCCCCCCCCCCCCCCCCCTCCGCCGCCCCCCCCCCCCTCCGCCGCCCCCCCCCCCCCCTCCGCCGCCCCCCCCCCCCCCCCCCCCCCTCCGCCCCCCCCGCCCCCTCCAGAGATCTGTGAGGAGCTGCGTGACCGAGGGGAGGAGGTGGACCTGCTGTCTGTCCTCACCCTCCTGGCCTCCGCTGTCATCCCAGGCCTACCACCAGGGGGCGGTCTGCAGAGCAAGTACGAGAGTGTGTGTGTGTGTGTGTGTGTGTGTGTGTGTGTGTGTGTGTGTGTGTGTGAGCGAGCTTGCGTGCATACACAGTCAAGAAGGCAGTAACAAAGTAACACAAGAACATTAAGGTGCAGTAACCAATGTGATGATGTTAGTAGAGGAGATGAGAATGAGGTCCATCGCTGGTCATCAAACCCATTTCTTGTCTGTTGCAGAAGGAACTGCATCATCTCTGCCTACTACCAACAGAAAGAGGCCCACCAGGTAAGTGTGTCAATCAAACTCTCTCTGTTATTTATCAGTATCCTGTTATGCATAACAATCATGTCCTTTCCTATTCGGTTGTTAAGTCCTGACGTGTTTCCGGGTCCAACGTTGGCTGAGGCGCTCTCTTCGAAATGCCTCAGTAATAATAATAATTCATTACATTTGTATAGCGCTTTTCCGAGGCTCAAAGACGCTGACAATATGGGGACAACGGGAAAGTGCTGTGTCCCTTGTTGTATGAATAGATCCCAGTCTAAAAAACGATTGAACTGTCATTCTACTGCTTTAGTACACTGGTACTCTGGTACGGGGAATTTCTGGTTTGGACCCGGAAATTGCTAAACGCCACGTTTGACGTCAGACTTAACAACCGAATATCATCTCACAGCAGTCTTGTTTCTTCCAGGATGGTGGAGGTCCTGAGAGTCCCGTCTAGGCTTTGTCTCGTGAGGAATGTGTCAGGAAGATGACCAATGCCAAAACAAAAACAGTATTTACCATATTATGGCAAACCAACCAACCAACCAACCAACCAATCAATCAATCAATCAACCAATCAACCAGTCACAAGAGGGGAACTGAGGAAGGAATTGTCTGGTCTCTCACCACCCCAGTCAAGCAACATCCTGATAAGTTACAATACAATGTGGTAAAGCTATTCTACAATATGACAGATTTTATATTTCTACAGCGGTCTACATTATATATGCCAGAAGACGTATTGATACTCAAAGAGATTCCAGCGCACCAATAGAATCCAGTCATGGACAAAATCATCTGCCACATATATTCATCCACTTTGGATAACAATGTGAATTGATATTAAAATATCAGCATCAAAATTGTAATGTTGCATCGAGGTTACCCATTTGAAAACATAGTTGAGGTAAAAAAAAAAAAGGGGAACAAAAAAAAGGGGAACAGCACTCTTTCAGGACGGATTTCAGGTTGATGTTTTAAGCTTAGTGTTATAAGAATCCTAAAACCTCTATCTGTCTATCTGAGTTTGGTCTGGTTTGCATGATCTGTACTGTGCTGCCCTGCCTTACTGACTTCTATGAGAGTAGACTTAACATGTTATGACCAATACAGATTCCAGAGTGGTCCAAGAGTGGTCAGTAGATTCATCGACGTGTTACTGTATTATATGTGATTTAAATGAGTATGTATTTTTCCTTATATAATGTGTATAGACATTACATGTATAAGTGATGACTGTTTTCAGCCAAAATAAATATTACTTGACTGACTAAGAGCAGGCCTTTAAGGAGTAAATTATTGTGACCAGCCTAAGGCACATCTGTGCAATAATCATGCTGTTTAATTAGCATGTTGATATGCCACACCTGTCAGGTGGATGGAGAAGGAGAAGTGCTCACTGACACAGATTTAAACACATTTGTGAACAAAATTTGAGAGACATAGGCCTTTTGTGTACATAGAAAAAGTCTTAGATCTTCTATTCCAACTCGTGAAATTTTGGAGCAAAACAAAAGTGTTTGGTTTATATTTTTGTTCAGTGTATGAGGTTGAAGTAGATGGTATTATTATAAACATAATGGACAGATTAGTTTCACCATTCAGAAATTACAACACTTTTTATGCCAAAAAGTGATGGGACAGGGTATTCAAAAGTGATGAGACAGAATTATCAAATGTCCAAATGAAGCACCCATGTTTAGTATTTGGTTGAAAATACTTTGCATGTAATAACTGCCTGAAGTCTGTAACCTACTGACTCAACCAGACCCTGGGGTCTTCTCTGGTGATGCTCTGCCAGGCCTGTACTGTAACCATGGTGATGCTCTGCCAGGCCTGTACTGTAACCATGGTGATGCTCTGCCAGGCCTGTACTGTAACCATGGTGATGCTCTGCCAGGCCTGTACTGTAACCATGGTGATGCTCTGCCAGGCCTGTACTGTAACCATGGTGATGCTCTGCCAGGCCTGTACTGCAGCCATCTTCAGTTTGTTCTGAGGGATTTTTGCCTAAAATCTTATGATCACAAAATGAAATGTATGTTCAATTGGATATAAATCTGAATATTGACTTTGCCAGACAAGAACTTTACACTTTTCTGGCCCTGAAAAACTCACTAGTTGCTATGACAGTATGTTTGGTGTCATTGTTTTACTGTATGATGAAGTGCCCTCCAATGAATTTGGAGGCAATATGTTTCTGTACAAATACATTCTGCTGCTACCGTACGCAGTTACATCATCAATTATGATTAAGATGAGTTACTTAATCAGTTAGCAAGTTCTAGTGGCAGTTCCACATGGCCTAACATTAACATCCCCTCCACCATGTTTTTCAGATGAAGTGGTATGCTCTAAATAATTTTTTATCCAAACTTTCCACGTGCAATTATTCTGGTACATGATAATATTCATCTTATCTGTCCGTGAGACCTTTTTCTAGACCTCTGCAGGCTTTTTAGTTACTTTTTAGCAAACTGTAAGTGGCCTTTTTTCCTTCTTAAGGATAACTAGGGGTTTGCACCTTCTACGGAAGAATCTGCAGTTTAGCTGGTGACGTATTCTGCACATGGTAGTCTCTGACACATTCTCGCCTACCTCCTGGAGAGTGTTCCTGACTAGTGGGATACGGTTAGGTTTAATCTACCAGTTGTTTTGGTGGTTTTCTTAATTCTAGTGAGTATTCCTGGGTTATCCACTGTAGAAGTCTGCCTTGGCCCCCCAGCCTGTTCCCGATAGCTGAGGTCATCAGTGCTTTAAAAAAATAAATAAAAAAAAAATGATGTTCTAAACTGTTGATTCTGGTAAGCCTAAGGATTTAGTTATGAAGATGTTTGACTTTCATTGACAGTGCTTTGGTCCTGATGTTGACAGACACCAATAGCAGACTCCAAGGGCAAACACAAAGCCTAGAATCAATACTAGACATTGATAGCTCTTTTATGCCTCTTAAATTATGTGATGGAACGCACCAGAATGGACTTACCAGAAACACTGCAAGCCAATTGTCCCATTACTTTTGGGTACCCTGAATTAGGGGGACTATGCATACAAAATGTTGCCATTTTTGAATGGTGAAACCAATCCGTACACAAATATCCTCAAATAACACAGTAATTCCTTGATTTAAAATCCAAAGTGTAAAGCCAAGAGAGTTGTTAACAGATTAACAGATATGCAAAACCAAAAGTAATTTACGTTGATTCAGAGATGGATGATACTGCACTATTCATACATGTCCACTAGGAGGCGCTGCCTCTCAGAATGATACAGTCAGCCATTGGTCTTTCAAACGTGGTGGCTGGTTTTTTCCTACTTTCTCATTTTGTGTAAATTGTGACATGCAATATCTTGGTGGAGATAATATAACACAGAATAATGGAAAGAGTTGAGAGACTGCATTTATATCGGAAAGAATCAACAGTAGGTTATGCTAGGTACTGTACATTGTGAGCATTGTGAATTCTAATGACTGATAGTATCACACTTCCTGGAGTGCTCATTAACATGAGGACCCTTTCAATAGGCTTTATTTAATTAGATGTGCTTCATTTCAGAATCCAATTACTCAAGAGATCACGATCGCACTGAACTATAGTTTGGTCCATTTTTGTCATCTGAGTATGAAAGCATCGTGTCCGTTTATGCAGCCCTCATGAGATTATACTGTCTGTGAAGTCTTTATATTTAACCAAGCAACACATCTACATATCTGTGATACATATTCATGTACATATTCAACCGATTCTCTAGCGCACTGGTTCGTATTAATGCCAAGGACTTCCAAATAATATAGATGCTGGTTGGGTCCCCCATTTCAAATAAGTTTTGACACATTCCAAGTTTATTAATTTCCCTTCTGCTCACAAATAGGAGCAAAAAGGCCCTTCTGTTTTTACAGCAACGCTCATCAAGACACTCTCAACGCATTTTCACAACTTAACTTTTGAGTGAGTGAAATGGAATTGAAAGTGAACTATTTCCTTCATCAACCCTTCCTCTTCACCTGGTACCACTTCACGGACCTCTGGGAGACACTTGACCTCTCTTTGAGAAAAGAACTGCTCAGAGCCCTGGACACAACTGGTGACTGCAGATGCGAATACAGAATATGGATACCTATCTTTCTTCACTGATTCCAGATACCGCCTCACAAAAATCCACTGTGTTTTGGAGGGGCTTATGGGGACATCTGCCACACTCTGGTAATCAGGCTGTTCTCCTGGAGTGGTCCTTACCCTCCTCCTCCAACTCCCGCTGCCTGATTGCTTTCAGCACGAGCCAATCACTTCAGCATCCTTCAGCCTCTCCAGGCCGATGCTGTCTTAAATGAGAAGCGTCTGTCCACTGCCTGTCTCTCTGTGGAACCAAATGAGAACTTTCAAGCACTTTTGTGATGGGAGATCGCTAATATTGATGAATGGCCTGGAATTCTGAGAACATGTGAGTGTTCTGCCGTGGGCTATCATCACTGTTCAAACTACAGACTCCCCCTGAAAACAATTAGATAGAAAATAAATGAGGCATTCATATGAGCGAATACCGGCATCTATTGTATACATTTGGCAAAACAATGAAGGGGAACGATTGATTGGTGTTAATGAGCAAGTAAGTGATTGTGAGGATGAAAGGGGCAAATGACTTTACTTTTTCTCATGAAAGGATCCAGTACCCAGAGTACAAAGCATTCCTCTGTCTCTCATGAAACAACGCTTTTGTACAAATGAAATTATTCGTATCAGCAGGCAATCATGACTAGCTGTGGTATGGAGCACTTGAGTCTCACTTGAGTCCTTGGTGTGACTACCGGTCCACACTGGTCTCCTGTAGGCGGTTGTTCATGATGGCGAAGGCGCCCACCCCTCCGGAGAAGCCGTTTTGTCGGGGGACGTGGCTCTGGCGGGGGCCCTGGTGAGCCGTCTCACACAGCTGCTTCTGCAGCAGCGCCAGAGACACCTTATTGGACGCCGTGAAGTCGTTCACCGAGATCATCTCCCCGGAGACGCGCCGTCCCGCCGCGTGCCCCCCGTCAGCCCCCGCCCCCCCGGCGGCATCCATCTCGCTGTCGCACACCGTCTCCACCGAGGTGTCCGTGTAGCGCTGTCTGGCCGCGGGGCCGCGGTGGGCCAGGGCGGGCTGCACGGCGTTGCGTTTGACGCGCTGCTGGCGGTGGCGCGCCGGCGGAGGCCTGAGACCCAGGTGTTTGTTGGGGAGGCAGGGGCAGCAGCAGACGGGCCGACGCCCTCTCCGCAGGCAGGAACCGCGGCGGCAGGAACAGCGGCTCCCGGAGCACGCCAGCTTGGCCAGGATCCAGTTGAGCGTCTGCTTGATCACGATGGAGATGACGTTGAAGAGGGAGTAGATGCAGCACACGCCCATGAGGACGAAGAGACAGTTGCCCAGGCGGTAGGCGTCCTGGGCCTCGTAGCGCTCCCTCTGGCTGCTCACCAGGTCACCGAAGCCGATGGTACTGAAGGCCACGAAGCAGAAGTAGAGGGAGTCCACGTAGCCCCAGTCCTCCATGGAGCAGTACAGGCTGGAGGCGCTGCAGGCGATCAGCACGGACGCCACGCCCAGGATCAGCATCACGTAGTAGACGGAGGGCTTCCAGCCTTCCAGACTGTTATCCTCTTCGCCGGGGGGGTCCTCTCCACCCAACGACCCGCCCCCCCCCACCACCCCCGAACGCCTCAGCCTGCGCTCGTGGCACCAGCGCATGATGTAGGCCAGCATGGTGATTATTCTCTCCAAGAAGAGGTTGAAGAAGAGGATGGTGGAGGCACAGCCAATGAGACCGTAGAAGATGAGGAATATTTTACCAGCTATGGTGGCTGGGGTGGTCATACCGAAGCCTGGGGAGAGTAAAAAAAAATACAAACAAGAGAAGAGTCAGTAGGCTAATAATTAGCCCCATACTTATACTGGATTAGCACTTGTAGTCAGAGGTCAAGATGACAAAAGTGGGGAGGTCAATTTACTTTCACATTTTTACTTCTAGGAATTTCTCATGCCAAGAACACACTCCCTGGTAGTGAGGTATCATCATTTCACTGTACTTGGCACTTTAGGCTGAATGAGTCATAAGGAAAAGAACTGAGAGAGAGAGGGAGTGTTGTTGTCTGGATATCAGACTGGGATTCAGTGAAGAGCAATGATCACATTGGCATCACCTTGAAACAGCATGTGATGAACCTCTCACACGCCCCTGGAATGAACCTCCCCCGGACTTTCCCCTGATCCTTTCCATTTTCAACCCTCCCTCAAACCTCATTTCACCCTAAAAACACCCTACTCCAGTGTGTGCGTCTGTTGTTCTAACATCAGGTTGATCTGAACCCCCCCGCCCCCCAGCCCTTTGGTGGCTCTACTGTATGAAGGGTCCTCTCCGCAGTGGCCCCACAGCACACTCACCGATGGTGGAGACCACCGTGCCGACAAAGTAGAAGGCTCCGGAGAAGTCCCAGCGAGGCCTGAGGGCGTCCACCCGGATCCCCGCCCCGTTCGCCTCCTCGTACTGGCGCAGCAGCGCGTGCAGGGCACCCAGGCTCACCCCGTGGCTCAGGGTGAAGTTCCCCAGCCTCTGGTCCCAGAGGAGGTGGGCGCGCAGCTCCGAGGGACGCTCCAGGGCGGAGAAGACGGCCGCCCCGCACAGCAGGTAGAGCAGGATGAGCCCCGCCAGCAGGCAGAAGCGGGCGTTGTCCTGGTTCAGGGGCGACCGGGGACAGCAGCTCCGCCTACCAGCCATGACTGCAGACCCAGGCCCGGCACTGATGCACCACCACCACCACCACCACCGCACAAACATGCACCGCCTGGGTCTGCCTTATCACTGCACACACTGGACACATCAGACTACTACGACTACTACTAATACTGCACACACACACACACACACACACACACACACAAGATTCTGAGTACACTACACAGTCATACTGTAGAACACCGACAAGGCGGAGCTGAATGTTTGTCCAAAATTGATTCAATGATGGTACAGTACTGGATATGGATATGGACGGTCTCCACAATCAGTGTAGAAGAGATGAACGGCCTGGGATAGTTCCAGACACAGAGCTAGTGTTTTGGATGGTTCCAGACACAAACACATGGACTACAGGATCTGTGTGGTCGTAGTATGACTTCAGAATCCTACTCTGTATTTTCACCTCATTGATAATAGGCTGATAGTAGAAAAAAGACTGATAATAAGTAAATCGAAAAATATTTTTTTCGTAATCTTCTCCAATGTACAGTTCTATTAATTTACTGAAATGTATGTACAATGAGTCTTCAAACACGGATCAAAATTACACATCACATTAATTATAAACCAAAGGCACACATCAAAGTATGCATAATGCTCATACTATATGTAACATTTTCAAAAGTAGCTCACGATTCTACATTTCTTTCATGAAGAAATAGAAATATTCTTAAATGTTACTTTGTTTAAAACGCCATATAATCACTCATTTGATCTCATTTGAGTGAGATGGATAATTTCAGTACTCTAGAATTAATTTATTTATTAAGCGAGATAAAAAAAATAAACCAACCTGATTTTAGCGACCCTGATCATTCCATTTAGTATTAAAACCTTTTGTGCACATCACCAAACGCCGAGACGGGATCCAGTGTATGAAGTATCTACCCGCTGGGAGGGTGAAGCGATCTAACGAGCACTGACCACAGATCGGGGGGAGGCTTCGAGTTTTTCACCAAAGTGGGGCACTCTGATTGTCGATAATGTGGATATTACACACAATCACACACTCATATATTCCTCATTTATAATCAGTTTCGCGTTCATGCATAGAGCGCCTATGTGTGCAGACATACCTTGATTGGAGTAATCATTTCTTGATTTTAGGAGCATTTCTATTCAGGTCCTCCATCCAACTGTAATCAATGCTCAATCTAACTTTCCCTCACTAGTGGTCTTCAATGTATTATGCTAAAATCAAAACACTAGATTGCCATCCAACTAATTTCATTGAAAGTTGTGTATCTTGCTCATCATCGCGTGTCTTCCGAGTCAGATATTATTATATTATCAGAGTTATAGCCCCCTTATAACCGCTATGTGCAGGTTGGTCCATTAAAAACATAATCAATAATGCATGTATTATAAGGGAATGTTTTGTTTTCTTTGCTTTGGCTAATGGGTTTTTCAAAGTTTGATTGCAGAAGTTAGATTGGCTGCTTGATATTATCTTATTATTATTATTATTATTATTATTATTATTATTATTATTATATATTATATCATAATCACATCAAATGACAGCATGACAAGACAGTAACTTCTGTTAGAAACCTAAAATTAGACAACCTGCACCAAGACTTCAAGTCCTCCAACCAAGACCTCTCTTGTCTTGTTGGTCTCTGTACACAATGTCCTCTCCGCTGTAGATGGAGTGGGAGGACTGGCTTTGTTCTCCCTGTCAGTTCTCTGTCTGTCTCTGCCTTTCATCTTGGATGGGGGCAAAAGGGCAGAGGGTAGGCATTCCTCATGCTAGGACACTAACTAAGTGCCCAGGTGTGGAAGAAAGAGATCCTGCATGAAAGCGAGTGGTACCTGTATAGCCTAAATCTGACATGTCTCATATCAATGTGTGTCTATTTCTGGTCTGACTGATACTGTATGAATAGACCTGTTGCGCAGTTGTGTGAGTCCTGTCAGGACTGCAGAGTCACTCACGATCTTCCGCCATAGACCGAAGACCCATCTCTTCAGGCTACATCTTAACTGTTCCTCCTAAAGACCTCTTCACCTCCTTGGAATCCTTGTAAAGTAATCCTTCCTTCTTCTAGCATTGTGACTGCCAATGGCCCCTGGTCCTAGCATAGATGTTTGATTATTACAGATGTATAGATGATTCACTTACTTTATACAAATGTACTTGTGTTGCACTCATGTGTTTATACGTTGTTTCACCATAGCATTACTACTTTCCCTCTTCAATCTTCCATGAAACACTTACCACAACATAACAGCTATGCGTTATCACCCAACATCCTTTAAAGGGCCAATCTGGGAGTAGTAGGCCTACATTCATTTTTGGATAATGATATAGCTATCGATTTTTTACATGCCTCATGTCAATTATCTGTTGACATGTAATTGTAAAAAAAAAAAAACGTTCTACAGCTTCAAAACATGGTTAAAACAAAAGATGGTTAAAACAAAAGAAAACATATCTCACGAATGGTCAGTCCTCGCACCCATAGCTTGTTTTATGAATTTGAGAGTGGTTTTATCATCCAGCCTCATCCATCAGCTGTTTAGCCACATAAGTGACAAGTGACCACTTTGCTGTTGTGTGAATCCCAGATTGCCCTTTAAATGTCAAGTCAATGTTCTTAAATCACCACTCCTTTGTCCATTGTCAGTAGCACATGATGAAGTATTAAAATAATATTATTTAACCAGTATCAATTTCTCTCATAGGTTGACTATGACTGAATCCATTTGAGAACAAAACATAATATTTCGAACATACTTCTCAAATTGTCTCCTTTTTATTATATATTATTGACAACAAGTATAACAAGTATATCAGCATTAATTCGCTATACAATGCACAATGAAAAGAATATAAAAATCACACAAATTAATCAATATTACACATTTGTCCTATAGTTCAAAATGAATATACTATAAGAAAGAGATAGAGAGACATGCACAGAGAGAACGAGAGAGAGAGAGAGAGAGAGAGAGAGAAGAGAGAGAGAGAGAGAGAGAGAGAGAGAGAGAGAGAGAGAGAGAGAGTGAGAGAGAGAGAGAGAGAGGGTCAGAAGGGGAGAAGGGGGGCTGACTCCAGGGCCTGTACTCGTGCAGCAAACAGCAGGACATGCTTCTCAACCTCTGCATTGATCTGCTGCTCAGAAGCCCCTGGATTCTTCTGCACAAAGTCTGCAATGCTCTGGATACATTCCCCCTGTTTGAAGAGATATTTCCAAGATTTAGATTACTTTACACACACACACACACACACACACACACACACACACACACACACACACACCTAGTATGTTTGACAGAAACGATTCTCTAGAACCTCGCCGGCTTGCTGGCTGATTATACAGAGTTTAACCTCCCAAGTCCCAATACAGACAAGCTACTACTGCAGTACAGGAGACAAAGAACACACCTTGAAAGCATCCACTTTCCCTTGTCCGGTGAGTCGGTTCATGAGCTCCCGTGCCACCTGAACGCCGGTGACAGTTGTCAAGATGGTCTTATCTACGTCACTGCCCGACCGGAGCCACCCGAGAAAGGCCAGCTGAGACCCGACAAAAGAACCACAGTACTGCATGTTACAACAACCGTATGGACTGAACAGAAAGGAAATATATGTAAATCAATAACATTAATTTGTCAGTGGTTCTTATTACATGCAAACATAACAAGAGAGAGCAGATCGAATCTGGTCTTCACAATTCCGGTGGACATGTATTGGACAGCTAGCTGGATTAAATTAAAGTATTTTAAATGTGATAATCAATCAAAATACATCGCTATCGGCCCACCTGCTGAAATAACTGCGAATTGGGCATTTCGCCTCCTCCAGCGCTGGTAGGTCCTGACATGTTGCTATTTAGTTAGCTACGTCACTCCTGAAGTTAAGCTATTTGAATGTAAAATATTAGCGTGTCAATCCACAAAAAATGACTTCTATTCTATAACCTTTGGTATCAAAATAAAGGCCAAGATCAATGAAACGTCCACTCCCAGAAAAACAAATGATACTGCCCACTTCCTGTTTACATTGTCTTCTTCGTGTCCTCTGCTGAGTTGGGCTGAGATCTGGACGCACCCCCACGATACCGCCACCAGAGGTTAAAGCTAGTCTGACAATGATGTGTATCGACTAGCTAGCCCAATCAATATTATCAATGGTATCCATTACTATCTATCACTCTGACTAGTACTATGTGTATATTGAATATACTATAAATATACTATATTTGCATTCGAGTATGGTGTGGTGTATAACACTAGTAGTCACAGATGCGGCGATACGTCGGTTAGTAGGAGACTACAGACTCAGCAGGGGAGTATTCCATCAATGTCGCTAAAGGAAGATCCAGGTTTATTTTTGATAAATCCAAGGGGGGTATTCCATCAACGTTGCTAAAGGAAAATCCAGGCTTATTTTGATAAATCTCGCGGGATTTATAAAAAATAAGCCTGGATTGTCCTTTAGCGACCTTGATGGAATACCCTCTACCCAAATAAAACCAGTAGGTGCAGTGATTTGAATCGAACATGTGACCATTTTAAAGGGGCAATCTGGGATTGGTACATCCATTTTTGGATTTATATAAGTAATTTAAGTATTGCTATATATCCATTATTGAAGAATGTAACTTATAAAAGCCTCCTGAGCTTAGTTCAACTGTCTTACCCCATCAGAACCCCAAATAGAATATGGTTTTACTCCATGCCTGTAAACAATGTAACTATAAACAAACACTGTATAGTTTCAAAATATGGTTATTAAAACATGTCTTTCTCATGGATGGTCAGTCCTGGTCAGTCCACAGCTCTGTCTATGTATTTGAGAGTGCTTACATAGTAGTAAAAAAATATAAACCAAGTCAACGTTAAAAGAACGTTTTGCAGAAGCCTTTCCAGCCGACAACTTCCGCCAATATGTTGTAGTTAAACTCTCTCTCTAGTATGCTTTATTGTTTAAATCCAAGATTGCCCATTTAAAAGAATGTGAGTCACAAAGTCAATGCTACTTACATAATCAGTTCAATGCTCCAATCATATTAGAGGCTGTCTGAGTGCTCCACCTTGCATCTGCCAATCATCTAGGGCACATGGCCAGGGAAGGGTAATATAATATTTAAGCATCATATGAAATAAACCAGAACACATTGAGTCTTTCATGTTGATTTCATCTCCCCATTGTTCTCAGAGGCATCTAAATTACACAGGGGTTACAAACACAACACTTTATTAACATGACATTGAATGCCATGCTCCGACCAGTGTCTCAAACATGCATTATTGATGAGGAATACCTTCAAAATAACAGTCAAATTCACTTCTGCACTTATGATAGTCTTTAATCCTAATACTGAATAATAAATGTTGCGAAAGTCATTTACAACAATGAACAAAGCAGCTGATCTGCTCAATGCCACAATCTCAATTGATTATATCAACATCCCAATGGCCAGAGTAGAGGCTGACTTGTTGACCTCTTGTATTCAATGGAAAATGTTAATGATCAGTAGTATACATTTCTCTGGCTGTCTCTGTATATCAATGTCACACACTCCAAATCCATGAACAGCACTTGACACAGACTGCCTATACTCAGCCAAACACTTCAAACGATAGGTGCACCCACCCACCCATCCAAAGTAAGCAGTGAGTTCATCGAGTCAATCCATGTGACCATTATTTCATACAAAACCAACAATAAACCATTCACCACCATCAAATGCGTGTGTGGAGGAGAAAAAAAACAGCTGTCAGCTTTGCTTCTTGGGTTTGGAAAAAGAGCCAAGTTGCTTTGTGTTGACGTCTTTCAGCTGCTCTAGCTGCCTCTCTCCCCGGCGGTACAGATACTCGATGTGCATGACGTCGCTCTTCTTGATCCTGGACTGCTCCCGGAACTCGTCCCGGATTCTGGGCAGGAAGCCTGGCTTCCCCTGTCCGGCCCGCAGGAACTGGCGATATAGAGACAGCACCTGTTTCTGGAGCTTACTGTGGCGTGCCATGGTGAGAACACAAGGAAGGACTGCCCAGAGGACGGATCAAACAGATCTCTGACTGTTGAGACTTGTTGGGACAACACATGCATCAGAGTCTAGGTGATCGAGGTGTCTCCTGAACCTATGGGAGAAAGACATACCGTTTTAGTGGGTGAGACGTTCAAATAGACAGCCGAGGGCAAGCAAGTGGGACAACAGACTTGAGGATATACATGGCAGCTTTTATGGAGATATGAAGTTGTCATTTAAGTGTACACTGTCAGAACCCGGCATGTGACAGAACCAAATCCCAGTCATGCAAACTAAAGCTTGTAAAGGCTCGAGCAGAACATTACAACACTTTCATCATCACTGACATGTGTGGTGTCCTAGTTCCCTGACTGTCCAGACAAAACTAGGAAAGACGCGAAGAATCCCTTTCATTTCAGTTAAAGCACTTTCATTTGTAATATCCATTAGCGAAGTCTATTGCATTTAGGTAGGTGGTCAGTACAAGGACCTCTCTAGAGTGCGGCCAGCTAACTAGCTACAGTAGCTACCTACCTTATAACCAGTCTGTCATCTTCTAAATCTGGTTCGTCTGTCTTTGACAGTTGAGTGTGTCTCATATCAAGCGTGAGGTCTCCATTCATAATAATCCATTTCCAACTCCTATACTGTCAAGAAAGAGCCCATCTTCTAATAAGCAGCTTTCTACAGCAACAACTGCCTAACTCGACCTTAGAACTCAACATGTTATGGTTACGAAAGGCAAAGACGATGCAGCTGTTGTGGATGTTACACTGCCACCTAGCGACTCGGCTGACTTGTCTTGTGATTTAAAAAAAGATGGCGTGTACTCAGTTCCCATTTCCGACGGAATGAAAGTCAAAACTGGTTTTGCAGTTTTATTATAGAAAATATCCTCTATATTCTGTTCCATCTATCATTTGACATTAATGTCACATACATACAGTACATAAACATTTCTTTGAGAAGAGCTAGTGCAATATGGGTTTCACAGACCTGTCCCATATGACTCAGTACTCCAACTGAAGTCATTAGTAACAGGTTTAACACACCTTCCACTTCAAAAGTACAAATGGTTAACAAGCCTGGGTGGCTGACAGCCAGGGTGTGTACTCAACAACACTCCTGTGACTTATGTGGATGAGTTTTCGGACCAGCACCCTTCATTGAATGTCTGACTAGGTCAAAATCTAAAACTGACTCTAACCAAACCTTTAACCCTTATCTTAACCATAACCACATTTGAACCAGTTTGGAAATTCAACATGGGTTTGCTGGTCAGTGACATCCCCCTTTCAGAACCTGGGAACCGCAGAAAAAGACGGGCACCCAGGCTACGCACTAACACTCTGACAACAACTGTTTGGCTAACTGTACAACTGTTCGGCTAACTTAACACAGACTTTAACCCTAGGGTTCATACAGAATATATATAATGTTATTACTGAGTTAAGTGTGCATAGAATAGTTAACTAATATGCATATTGTTTGCTTCTCTAGTAAAAGCTTTTTTGTGCTGTACAGTGGATACAGTACATTTGATTGGATTTAGGAAGCTCATTGATAACTGGTTCAAGCAACTCTTTTTAACTGGTTCAAGCAACTCTAGACTTATGTTTGCTGTAAAGTACACAAGCGTAATGATCGTTTCCGTATACAAGAAATATGTAAAGCTTCGGCAACTGAGCTTTTCTTAGATAAATCATTCCCAAATGATCCAAATTTCTACCGGCATTTGTTTAGTTTTTCACCCTGAGGCCGGCTGTTGTGTCTATGTAATATTGGTAACATTACTTCCAATGAGTTGCCCTAGTTACCTGCACTGTTGTATTCTATATAATTTAGCATTTAGCTGTAGCACATGTTGCATTTATTGCTATGTTATTAACTGTCCTGAACATAGATATGGGTAACAAATATGGGTAACAAATATGCCCTTTTAGATCTCTTGTTTTTCCCTCATGTGATTCACCATTAGATACGTCCCTGTTCACAACCTACTGAATGTATTTGAGAAGGCACATACAGTAATCAAGTTTAGCATTCTGCTTTTTTACAAACATAACATGGATCCTAAGATGGATAGTGTGAGATGTAAAAGGCCTCTAGAACCTGGATCCTAAACCCCCTTCTGCTATTGTGGCAACAAAATAGATAAAGCAACTAAAAGTGACCTGGGTCAAATAATGTATCGGAGTTTAGGGGATATATTAAAATAATGGGGTTAATAACCATTCGTAATGGTGGAATAATGTATGGAATAATGTGTTGTCAATTGACTATGTAAAATAAATAAGTAAATAAGGGGAGGGTGGCTGGTGTCAAGTCTTGTAAAACAACGGTAGCATCACTTGGACAGGGTCTGTGGACGTGTCTGTCAGAGGCCCAGGTACTGGGCCAGGAACACCACCAGCACCTTGGTGATGTTCTCTACGGTCTCTGAGTGAACGTGCTGAACCGTGTCCTCCAGAGTGTGCCAGAAGGCGGGGAAGGGCGTTGCGATCATGTGTAGCACTGGAACACCTGCGGGGGGTGGTGACAGGAGAGGGTGGGAAGGGCAAAGAGAGATGGAGGGAGGGGGAGAAGACAAATGAGATAGGGGGTAGGGGAGAGAGAGGGGGTACAGAGAGAGTGGAAAAAGGACAGTTTGTCTATTTAAACCGGCTAGGGTAGAATTGAAGCAGAGAAAGGGGAACTGCTCTAGATACAGAACAGTCATACGACCACAGCCTTACTCTGCTATTTGAATATTTACAGTTTTAATATCAATCATTTTAGGTAGTCCATCTATCTTCCCCTCTGTCCATTCATCTTTCTTGGTGTTTGTGAGTGTGTGTGTGTGTGTGTGTGTATGTGTTTGTGAGTGTGTGTGTTTGTGAGTGTGTGTGTTTGTGAGTGTGTGAGTGAGTGAGTGAGTGAGTGAGTGAGTGAGTGGTCTGTCACCCCGTTGGAGGAAGGGCGTGTGGTCGTCATCCACAGGGCCCGGGCGTATGTCCTTCCTGAAGTAGCTTTGCTCCCGGGGATGGGAGGACAGCAGACCCAGTTTATGAAGCTTCTTCTCTGGCAGGGGCCATGACAGGCACAACAGGGTCACAGCCAATGACAGAGAGGGTAAGGGGGGGGGCAAGCAAAGGAGAGATAGAACAGGTGTCTTGTTACTCTGTCTGAGTAGAATTACAGTCGAATCAGCAGGAGTCATCCATCTGCCTTGCTGTCTCCTTATGGGAAGCTTCCGTAACATCCTGTTTCGCTCTATCACGGTTTCAGTTTGCAGTATTTATTGAATGAAGGAATATGATTCAAACAAGGCAGGAAATGTTTGCGCAAAACAACGCAGGAGTGTTTGTGTTCTCGTAGGGAGGTCTTACCTATAGACATGAGCTGATCAAACCAACGCACGGTGTTGTCAAAATGGTTGACGAACGTCGGTTCTGGGGCACCGATGAGATCCAACAGAACAAAGAGGTCCTGAGAA
The DNA here is from genome assembly GCF_963989245.1 of Nansenia antarctica. Taxonomy (NCBI): domain Eukaryota; kingdom Metazoa; phylum Chordata; class Actinopteri; order Argentiniformes; family Microstomatidae; genus Nansenia; species Nansenia antarctica. The sequence goes on along the minus strand of NC_137689.1, from coordinate 28,262,088 downwards.
TCAGAGCCACAACTGAGAATAGAATCCCTCTAAACAAAGACCCTTCAGTTCAGCCAAGATACGCTACATATCACAGAACATCGGAAAACAACAAAGCCTCACCAAAGCATGTAATAGAGTGGTGTGTTTGATTCCCGCTGGGTGGGGGGTGAGGAACATTTGGTCAGCAAGGTGACGCGAGCCGTACAGAGAGTCCGAGGGGGTCTGCTCCTCAAACGCCTCCTGACCGTCAAAGAAGACCAACTGTAATGTCACCTGAGACATCTTTAAGAGAGAAAAAAAAAACACATCAACATTAATACAATACTTGCACTGATAACGCTACTATATATAGATATAACATTAGTGATGATGAGTATTAATAATAGCAACCGTTAACAATTAATCTCTGTGGTGTTTAAATCGGACGGAACTGTGAATAATTAATCTGAGCACGGGTCAGAGAATCTATAAATGGATTGACATCTCAGGAGAGAGGCCAACACTTCAGAGCGCCCGCCTACACACTAAACTAAAGTCACGTCCTGTCATCAGTTTTCCTACAGCTTTCCGCAAATAGGACATCCAATATTCCCACTGCAGTCCGGAAACTTTCTGTCAAGTCATCGGTTTTTGGTTGGTTTGTCCTCTAAACCCTCACGCATAGTCGCTCTCTAGAAATCAAACCGCAGTGAGACAATACAGAGACAAACACAAGGCACTGACCGGGTACGCGTGTCTCTCAATGCAGTTCTCTGGCTCCAGAAAGCTGTCCCACCGTACCTGCTGTTTGAGCACTTTGAGGTGGATGTCCAGAGCCGTGACCAGCTCCAGGATCATGGCACAGGGGACGGCCGAGTCGCTGGCGCCCAGGAACCTTCTCAGGGGGCCGTCGGGGGTCTTGGAGGCGGCAGGCATGGCCTTGGAGTCGTAGTGACAGGCCAACAGCAGGCGGCGCGGGGCGGAGGGGTCCAGGACCGCCACGATGTTGGAGAACGTGACCGGTCCCTTCGGGGTGGGGGAGGTGAACGTGTCGACATCCAGCGACCAACCGGCTTGCAGGAACTCCAGATGGGAGTAGATGTGCTAGGGACAGTCACAGGAAATCAAGTCGGGTGTCACTTCCTCCACAGAAGAAGTCAATCATCAGAAATCGCTACGGCATAGAGGAACATACAGTAACGGCCTATGAACTCATAAAACTAACCCTAACCCATAAAACAAAAGATAGAACAGGGGATAATTATTCTTTACACTTTAGCGTAAGGGTATTCACATCCAAATTGAAGGAAGGGTTTAGGAATTACAGCTCTTTAATATCTAGCTCCCTCTTTTTCAAGGGACCAAAGGTAATTGGACAATTGACTCAAAAGTTGTTTCATGGGCCAGTGTGGACTATTCCTTCATTATTTCTTGCATGCATTTCACTTGCTGAAGACAAAACTAAAGGCAGAAAGACCCACGAACAAACAACAACTGAAGACAGCTGCAGTAAAGGCCTGGCAAAGCATCACAAAGGAGGAAACCCAGCATTTGGTAATGTCCATGCAGTGTTTCCTCCAGGATTTTTCACATTAGTGGCGGAGCGGTTGTCTTTCGCGCGCGTGCACGCGCATAAAACGCGCACTGGCGCTCAAAACAAAGACGTAGTTTCACCAAAAACTAGAGGGTGGCAACAATTATAATTTCTTAAATAGCGGTCATTAAAGCCGAGCAGGTGAGCAGGTGATTTTATATAGAAGGTGATCAAATACCAAGATATCCTACAGCTGCAGCGGAACATGCGGAACGCGCATTACACACACACACACACACACAGAAACATCAATACGAAGTAGGCCTACATTAGAGTACACGCACAAAACCGGCTAACGTTACTCATTAACTGTTTACACAAGTAAAATCACAGTGTGACAGTCAGATGGAGCATTCGGTAAACAACAACAGCAAGGTAATGCATCAGCTGAGTTAAAGAAAACCAACTCTTACCTTTGAGGACACCAACATGAGCCCTGCTTACCCGTACCTCCGCCGTTCTGTTCGTGGTGATTTTAGAGGCAATAGATTATTTTTGCCCCGCGCTTATTGCTATGAATAGTTCGAAGCTAGGTGCTTGCACGTTAGGTGCGAGAATGCTCGGTTAACCCATTAGCGGGAACATTATTTGTTTCACAAAATAGGCTGATTTAATTGACCATGAACATCAGAGACATACATTAAGAATGTTCATTTAAAATACTCTATACCAGGCACGTGCCGTGAGCTTTTAGATTGGGTAAGCATAAGATATAGAAATACACATAATAATTACACATACATGCTATCAGTGAACGCAGTTTCAAGGAAATGCAATTTTGATGCCCTAGAACCCGCTAATAAACTGTAGTGTCACTTTGTGATCAGATTACCAAAAACAAAAAAAACAGTTGCCAGTTTCGACTATATCAGGGGTGCTCATTGTTCAATCTTTTTTGAACCAAGATCTTTTCAAGTAGCCAGCCTGCTGAAATCTACAAGTCCAGTTTCAACATCGCAAACGCACACATGCACAACACAGACACACACCGTTTCCATCCTCCATAGTAAACTCACAACACACTTTCTTTTCACACTTTGTCACACAGGCACTTGACATCACATCACAAACCCTCCCTCTCTATCTCTCTCAAACACTTTTGGTCCAGAACCACTGGCACGGACAGCGACATTAGGCTTATCTCAGCGATTGATTAAGCAGCTCTCTCTCCAAACACAATGGCACAGGCCTATTCAAAGGTAGAGGAAGTCTTAAATAAGAAGCCATAACCAGCAGCACAGCAGTACTCAAATCATATAAACAAGCACAGATCGCCACCAGCCTCGCGAATCATATAAATCATATAAACCGCTCATACCAGGCTTGCTGTAACCCCCTAGCGACTCTCCCTTTCTGGGTGTGAAGATCGGTGAACGGTGGCTTCGGCCGGCCTTTAGCCAGTAGTTGTGTTTTTCCAGTCCAGTCCAGTCTACGAAATCCCTTTAGGTCGCTGACAGTAATGTCCATATTCACAAAATCAAGCAAGTTATCCTTATTGATTATTATTATTTAGATCGTTTGAGCTGGCTAGCATAAGCTATTCTGCCGGGCGAGAGAAAGTAAGGTGAAATGTTAAGTGAACTTGAATGTGATAAGAGCCAATCAGTAGCTCTTATCGGAATGAAAGAACTACTGATTGGCTGGTAAGCATGCTTACCCTGGCCACATTAAACAGCGGGCTGAGGCATCGGAAAAAATAAAAAAGACATTTTCACGCATTCGAATGTACGCGAGGGAAAGCAGAGAGAGAAGTGCTTATAATGTAACGCAATACAAGCAGGCAGAGTAGGGAGTGCTTACTCCTACAGGTGGCACCAAAAATGCAACGTCAAAATGAATGACTCCTGCTGCCCTGGGACCTAAAATACGACTCTTTTAAACAAACAAACGGTTACATGCACTTTTATTTTAATATTTTCACTGTCCTTTTTAATTTTTTCGTTGGGTAAGCACTGCTTACTGTGCTTATATGGACGACACGTCCTTGCTCTATACTGAGCACTGGTATAAGAACATGAACCAGAGAACAGCCGTAAATGCAATAACCCACAGTCGTCGCTGATGATGTTGCATTTTCGATTAGGATACGGGATTAAAGGCACCGGCGACGGGCTAAAAGAGAAATCCAAATGTCCCGCTAAATTCGGACCAATCACAAAACTGTTTTGAAAGCACGCGCCGCGCGCCTGTTGAGAGCGATTCAGTCTCGATTGCAGTGCGAACACAAACGACGAGGTTAATTGTAACATTGTAACATATTGTAAATAACTACGCCCTAAATCGTAACGAAATGTTGGTCTGGAAGCGGCCTAAATCTAGCTTCAATCTGCTTTTTTTCTGTTCTCCGGTCATAATAACTCGCTGCCTTTCTGCGCAGCCTGAAATTCTGGATTGTCTGAATCAATTAGTGGCGGAGGAAATTCATTCGTGGCGGCCCGCCACGAATAAATGCATATAGAGGAAACACTGCCATGGGTTCCAGACTTCAGGCAGTCATTGCCTGCAAAAGATTCTCGACAAAATCGGAAAAATTTACATTTGATTTATGATTATGTTAATTTGTCCAATTACATTTGAGCTCCTGAAAATAGGGGACTGTGACTGCATAAAAATGTCTGCAATTCCTAAACGTTTCATACACTATTTTTGTTCAACCCCTTCAATTAAAGCTGAAAGTCTGCACTTCAATTGCATCTCGATTGTTTCATTCCAAATCCATTGTGGTGGCGTACTACAGAGCCAAAACTATGGAAATTGTGTCACTGTCCAAATATTTCCGGACCTAACTGTACAAGTAATTGAAGCCATCTAACCATCAGTCATTGCAAGAAAAAGTAATCTATGACAGGGCCAGGGGCCATTGGCAGTCATAATACTAGAAGAAGGAAGTATTAAGATGTTTTATGATTATTATTTACAGTAGAGAAGGAGCCTTCATCAAAGTGAATGAAGCTGAGTCTGTAGTGTTTCTAACCTGGCGCACAAGACGGCTGCCCCTCGACCCTGGCTGTCTCTCAACCAGGATGGGCCTCAGGAGAGAGTACAGCAGCCTGCCTTCGTTCACCAGGGACACCAGCCGCTTCACCTGGGCCACCGTCGGCCTGCTGGGCTTGTGACTCAGCTGTGGAGTGAAGAAGGAAGTTTTTGTTGGGGTTTTACTTGTTACTTCAATACAATTCAATATTTACTACATTTGTAAACTTTATGTCATCAAGTGAAGTGTGAGTAAAACAATCTAATACCTCGGCACTTTTTCGTTGACATTGTTCTGTTATGAATCAATGAACCATTGAATGAATCAATGAAGCATCATTAGAGGTATTCCAGCAGGTTGGATACAGCCTGCACCATCCGCGGAAAAACGACTCCCTCCTTAACTGCAATAACAGTGCATTGTCAACTCAATAACAATATAATACCTACCTTATCCCTCACTAGGTCTGGCACACGGAAATGAACATAATCGTCGCTATGAATATGATCATCATCAAGGTCTGGACGATTATGAGCTGAGAGAGTAAATCCGAGAGTCAGAGCCATGGCCAGCATCCCCCACAGGCAGAGCAGAAGGACCCGGACGCGGGACATCCGAAGCCGGGTGCATCGTCCCAGCCCACCGCCGTAGAGCCGCGCCGCTGCCTTGTGTCTCCGGATGGTCCTGATCATGACTTGCTATTGAAGATTCGCACAATGAACTCTGGTAAATTAATGATGTACACTCACTGATGCCCCTAGATTCTGCCCGTGTGGATCACACAGCGCTGACGATTAATGTCAAAATGAACTCCACTTCATAAATGAGGATTTGACTAAGAAAACCCCCCCACACACATCACAACAGCGTTTAAGTAATTAATTAGGGCACTGGGCTGATGTTGCCGAGTGCGTGGTGAAATCATGCAAAATCAACAACGCAAAAAAACCCACCATATCTATTTTATTCGACAGCACCTCAGCAGATGAATTCTGTTTGAGTTTTAGCGATGGTTTTTACCTGAATGGAGTGGAGTGCGTCGACATATCTGCAGGTATGGATAGGCAATGTGCGGCGCATCTAAAATCAAATCTATCAACGTTGACACCGGGAGAGACGTTATCAGACCGCTGACAGAGAGACGGGGACAGCGCTGGGAAACAGCAGCTCGACGGATGGGAATCCTCCTCCCGGCGAAAGTTATACTGGAGAGGAAGTGCCAATGTTAAATTATTATATAATTATAATTATCTCATACGATAAGATAAATAATTCATATACGATATAATAATATCCATAAATAATATATCACGAAATATTATGAGCCAACTGGTGTTTGTACAGTGTGTTCCTGAGCAAAGTGTTTGTATCTGAGCCAATACATTTATGAGAAATGCAGTCATTTTGTAGAATTTAATTATTTCTACTGTTGTTGTTGTTGTTGTTGTTGTTGTTGTTGTTGTTGTTGTTGTTGTTATTATTATTATTATTATTATTATTATTATTATTATTATTATCATCACCATCACCATTATTATTATTATTATTATTATTATTATTATTATTATTATTATTATTAGTAGTAGTAGTAGTAGTAGTAGTAGTAGTATTAGTATTAGTATTATTATTATTAGTAGTAGTAGTAGTATCACCATCACCATTATTATTATTATTATTATTATTATTATTATTATTATTATTATTATTATTATAACAACAATACATTTAAAACATGTATTTATTTATTGGTGGACACCATTGAGCTATTTCCGCAATGCAACCGTATGGTAACGTTAGGCTGCGTTCGTAAATTTGCTCTGAGAGCGCCGGAGCGCACACTCGGTTCTACCTCATAAAGAGACCAAATAAATTGATTGAAAAAAAATGAAAAATGAAAAGGCATTCCATGAGTGCTGTAAGGATTTCCACAGCAAATTTACGAACGCATTATCTGGCGCAAAGTTTATAGACCCTAGAAACAAGGTAGGTCTTCTCCAGCCAATCACCTGCCCCGAGCCATGGGATTGGTCCCCGCACTGCATGTTCTCTACATTTTTGAGCTCTCGCAAAGACTGGATGCAAGGTTGCGATATTATCTCTGGCACTAATACAAGAACCATTTGTAACGTTATTGGTAAGTGGCAAATAAACTAATAGTTACTGTCATAAATATTCAATGCTATTAATAATGATTGAGATACATTAATTAATATGAACGCAGACATGTTTTTAAAAAAGTAGCTAACTTTCTTCCCCCCCTCAACTTCAACTCGTCTAAAGTCGTACATGAAAAGTGTCTAGCTAGCGTACTATAGTGCAACATGTTTTTTAAAGACTTTAATGTGAAAACCAGACCTTGTGTGTATATAGAAATGTCAAATAGGGCTTTTAGGAATATGCTAGCTATGCACGTCATGGTGTGAACACCTCTGTTGCCCCCTGGTGACAGGACTGCACCATGGCACCAGGACCTCGCAGGAGAAGGTAAATTATTTGGAAACCTTGGTCTGTTGTAGGTAGGGTTGGGTACCGAAAATCGGTACCGGTAGGTACCGGTTACTTTACATTCGGTATGTACCCGTACCGAATCGCAAAGGAGATTTCGGTGCCTCATTTCGGTACTTTTCTATCTCGCGACGTCACATCGCCTGTTAAATTTCCACTCAGTGAAAGCAGCGAGTACGGAAGGATAACGAGAAGGTTGCTAATAGCAACTTCCGCTAGCGGGTTGGCGTAACGCGACGCTCGACTTATGGGTGCGTTCCGTAACTCGTGCTGGAATTCTGATCACCACTCGTGGAATGCCTTCTGTCCAATCAAATGACTTGCTCCCCTTATGACGTCGGGCCCAGTGTGCGCTGAGACGCTCTCAGAGCGAGTTTACGAACGCAAGCCTTTGATTGGACAGTGCACTCCAGGATTCGACGCGTCTGTTGATGACGTTGTGCGGATGTGTGGCTGCGTCTCTGCGAGGAGGACAACATGATCGGGGATCTCTTGATATTCGGGTACTGTCCTTATCCTACTACTGTGTCTGAAAAATGAATCGTCATGTCAACATGGACCAGAGAGGGGGAGGGGAGTAGTAGCTGAGCGGCAACAGAGTTTGGATTTTGACGAGGCGGAGGGCTCCAGTTCATCAGAGTTATATTTCCTCTCGGTCTTCTTGGTTCTGGGGGCTATGCAGGCCTCTTCACTAGATCCCTTTTCTAAGAATATTCTGATGTCCTTGAGGGGCTGCCGAACAAGTGTGTACTCGTATTCGACATCAGTACCAACGATAGGCACCCCCAGCTTAATGGAGTCCCCAAGGCTCAGGAGTTTTATTTTCATTTATTTTAATTTGAGTGTATATTTAACTAATATATATTGTGCCTCAGCAATAAAAAAGTGAAAAGCTGTTTAATGTTGTCGACCGTGTTATTATTATATATATATATATATGTCATTTAAAAAAATAAAAAGTACCGAATTAAGTACCGTTTTGGTACCGGTACCGTTTTTAAAGTATCGGTTAGGTACCGGTACCGGATAAAACCCAAACGGTACCCAACCCTAGTTGTAGGTCACTTTACCAGTGTTCAATTGAAATAAGAACATCGGTTCTCGGGTCAATGACGGATAAGGTTTTCAGAAGTGCAAAAAGTTAATTGATGCATGACACATTTTCCATTAATAATATATTTTATATTTTGCACCCAAAGATGTGTAAATAGGACTAGCATAGATTGTCATAATTCGGTACAACCAAATCGTTTTGTTTTTTTATTTTTTTACAACAGAATGAATTTGTAACAAATCGCCATACACTCTGTGTATTCAATAAAGGAGAGCAAATAGTTAACATAATATATATATATATATTGTTAATTTTAGAAAATATTACATTCGGACACAAAATGTACACGTCACGTCAGTTGCAGTCACGTGGTAGAAACCATTTCTTCCAGTAAGGATCCTCTGGACTGGAGCAACAGTCTGAAGGAGGTCGCTGGCCTCCTGCCTATCCCTGAGACCCAGCATGGCCGAGGAACTAAGGTTTGTGCACTGTTGTCTGGGAGATCTTCTGGCATATTTGTAGCGACTGTTTGATGTCAAGTGTCCTGCGTAAGTCATGTGACAGTGATACGTGTTTGGCTCTAACACTCCAAAAATTCGCCAACAATTACCATGAGGTTAACGTCGAGATCCTCAGCTTTTATATTTGAGGGTATTTGTGTACATTATTGGTTTCACCACATGGATTCATATGGTTTTTTATTCATATGTGCTCATTTGGTGCTCTGAAATAGAGGGACTAGAGTCCTATTTCAGGGCACCAAATGAGCACATTATAATGAATAAAAAGTGTTGTCATTTCTAAAGGGTGAAACTAATTATGTACACACATTGAGAGGGGAGAGCCACTGTCCCGTGACTTCCGCAGGGCGCTGTGTGTGGACGTTTGGAGCGCGTATCTGTCTGCCATGTACAATATGTGACTGCAGCTTGAACAAGGTGTGTGTTCCTTTTCTCTCTCTCTTCAGAAGGAGACTCTGGTCCACATGCTGCGCTATTTTGACTCCCTTCAGCGTGAAATCCACAACTTGCAGAGCCGCCTCCCCCCCCACTGCCTGCCCCAGGACCCTCCTGAAACAGGTATCTACACGTCCACTGGTATCAGTTCATTTAGAAATCCATCATTGGCAACCCCACCCCTCCCTGTACCTTCGTTCACTACTGAACATTTCCACAAGCATACGCAATCTACGCTCCAGAAAATTCATCACTCTGGTCGTCCCCAAAGTCCGCACCTCCTTTAGCCATCACTCTTTCCTTTTCTGACTGGAACGAAGACACTTAAAACACAACACCTTCATCTCGTTACCCTCTTTTAAAAAGTAATTACTAGATATAGACTGTTCGGAATGGCATACTAGCATACTACTTATACTAGATATGACGTAGATTTGAGTATGCGAGAGCGTTCACACTGTACAGAATGCGAAATTTGAGTATGCGAGAAATTTAGTATATAGTAGATTTTGTCAAATCTTTGAGTATGCGATCCATGCATGCTATTCGTACTCAACATCCTGTGTGTGGGCGTGCAGGGTCAGAGAACAAGGACTACCCCCCCTCAGAGCTCTGCAGCCCCCCGCTCACCACTCTGAAGGCCAAACGGAAGTATGTCCGCAAGAGACCCCCCCCCAACACAGGTAGGATACTGCCCCCCCCTTCCTCTCCCATGGCGTATGACTGCATGTTCACTAATGGGTCTAGCAGCTTTGTGTCCAGCGACATCCTAACCCAGCACAACGCTGCTCTCCTGTCTGCCCCCCGCCCCCCCACCCAGAGGTACAGGCGGACGTCCAGGAGGACAAGAGGTGGAGGCCAGACCACCCGGAGGAGGAGGCGCGGGGGGGGAGGAGGGCAGGCCTGTCCCAGGGCCCGTCTCCCCTCATGTGGGGCGGCGTCTGGTCAGAGCTCCAGCCTGCAGCCGGCGGGCGCGTGGGGGGGGAGGGGCTGCCCTCCAACGACCCAGACTCTCTGCCCAGCTCCCTGGACTCACCCTGGAGCCTCGCTCAGCCTCTGGAAGGTGAGAGGAGGGAGGAGGAGGAGGAGGGCCTCTCTGGTTGTCAAGGCTAAGGAGAGGACCTCTCTGGTTGTCAAGGCTGAGGAGAGGGCCTCTCTGGTTGTCAAGGCTAAGGAGAGGGCCTCTCTGGTTGTCAAGGCTAAGGAGAGGTACTCTCTGGTTGTCAAGGCTAAGGAGAGGTCCTCTCTGGTTGTCAAGGCTAACACCATGTCAGTGGACCAAAGTTTTTTTTTTTTTTACAGAGTCAGTTGCCTCTCTCTCTCTGTTCAAACAGCAGCGTTTTAAATCCCATCATGACAAGTGACGTAGACGTCATTGACAGCTTTTACAGTGCCCTGTCCCAATGGTTTCTCCGTCCACTCCAAGGCCCAATCCCTATTCCCTTTTCTACCCCTATGACTCGTTTTCGAGTGCCACTCGATTTTGAGCCAAGGCCTCGGAACAGAGCCACAAGCCATAGTGGTTGAAATCTTTCCCTATGAAATGGGACAACCCTTCAAGACCCTGATACGTCATCAGTAGTATCATACGCTCGCGATTCATTCACAACTTAGATTTTATGCTATCAATCGATCAAACAAGTAATCTCTCCCCCCTCTCTCTTTCTCTCTCTCTTTCCCCCCCTCCTCTTTCTTTCTCTCTCTCTCTCTCTCTCTCTCTCTCTCTCTCTCTCTCTCTCTCTCTCTCTCTCCCCCCCCCCCAGGTAGTAGTGTTGTCCTGTGGTCTCCCTCCGGGCCGTGGGGGGGTCACTGCTCCGTGTGTGAGGACGACACCAGCGAGAGCAGCCCGGGCAGCGCCGTCCTCCACACCCCCCCAACAGGGTGGGTCCCCCCCCACACCTCCCCTCTCTCTCTCTCTCTCCACCTCCACACCTCCCCTCTCTCTCTCTCTCTCCACCTCCACACCCCCCCTCTCTCTCTCTGTCCACCTCCACCCCCTCTCTCTCTCTCTGTCTCTCCACCTCCACACCCCCCCCCTCTCTCTCTCTCTGTCCACCTCCACACCCCCCCCCCCCTCTCTCTCTCTGTCCACCTCCACCCCCCCTCTCTCTCTCTCTGTCCACCTCCACCCCCCTCTCTCTCTCTGTCCACCTCCACCCCCCCTCTCTCTCTCTCTCTGTCCACCTCCACCCCCCCTCTCTCTCTCTCTCTCCACCTCCACACCCCCCCTCTCTCTCTCTGTCCACCTCCACCCCCCCTCTCTCTCTCTGTCCACCTCCACACCCCCCCTCTCTCTCTCTCTCTCCACCTCCACACCCCCCCTCTCTCTCTCTGTCCACCTCCACCCCCCCTCTCTCTCTCTCTCTCCACCTCCACACCCCCCCTCTCTCTCTCTCTCCACCTCCACCCCCCCTCTCTCTCTCTGTCCACCTCCACCCCCCCTCTCTCTCTCTGTCCACCTCCACACCCCCCCTCTCTCTCTCTGTCCACCTCCACCCCCCTCTCTCTCTCTCTCTCTCTCCACCTCCACACCCCCCCTCTCTCTCTCTCTCTCTCCACCTCCACCCCCCCTCTCTCTCTCTCTCTCCACCTCCACCCTCTCTCTCTCTCTCTCTGTCCACCTCCACCCCCCCTCTCTCTCTCTCTCCACCTCCACCCCCCCTCTCTCTCTCTCTCTCCACCTCCACCCCCTCTCTCTCTCTCTGTCCACCTCCACCCTCCCTCTCTCTCTCTCTGTCCACCTCCACACCCTCTCTCTCTCTCTCTCTCCACCTCCACCCCCCTCTCCCTCTCTCTCTCTCCACCTCCACACCCCCCCTCTCTCTCTCTCTCTCTTTCCACCTCCACCCCCCCTCTCTCTCTCTCTGTCCACCTCCACCCCCTCTCTCTCTCTCTGTCCACCTCCACCCCCTCTCTCTCTCTCTCCACCTCCACCCCCCCTCTCTCTCTCTCTGTCCACCTCCACCCCCCCTCTCTCTCTCTCTCTGTCCACCTCCACCCCCCCCTCTCTCTCTCTCTCTCCACCTCCACCCCCCCTCTCTCTCTCTCTCCACCTCCACCCCCCCTCTCTCTCTCTCTCTGTCCACCTCCACCACCCTCTCTCTCTCTCTCTCTCCACCTCCACACCCTCTCTCTCTCTCTCTCTCCACCTCCACCCCCCCCCCTCCCTCTCTCTCTCTCTCTCCACCTCCACACCCCTCTCTCTCTCTCTGTCCACCTCCACCCCCCCTCTCTCTCTCTCTCTCTCTCTCTCCACCTCCACCCCCCCTCTCTCTCTCTCTCTCTCCACCTCCACCCCCCCCCCTCTCTCTCTCTCTCTCTCCACCTCCACCCCCCCCCTCCCTCCCACTCTCTCTCTCCACCTCCACACCCTCCTCTCTCTCTCTCTCTCTCTCCACCTCCACCCCCCCTCTCCCTCTCTCTCTCTGTCCACCTCCACCCCCCCTCTCTCTCTCTCTCTCTCTCCACCTCCACCCCCCCCCTCTCTCTCTCTCTCTCTCCACCTCCACCCCCCCCCTCCCTCTCTCTCTCTCTCCACCTCCCCTCCTCTCTCTCTCTCTCTCCACCTCCACCCCCCTCCCTCTCTCTCTCTCCACCTCCACCCCCCCTCTCTCTCTCTCTCTCCACCTCCACCCCCCTCTCTCTCTCTCTTCCACCTCCCCCCCCCTCTCTCTCTCTCTCTCTCTCCACCTCCACCCCCCCTCCCTCTCTCTCTCTCTCCACCTCCACCCCCTCTCTCTCTCTCTCTGTCCACCTCCACCCCCCCTCCTCTCTCTCTCTCTCCACCTCCACCCCCCCTCTCTCTCTCTCTCTCCACCTCCACCCCCCCTCTCTCTCTCTCTGCCACCTCCACCCTCCCTCCCTCTCTCTCTCTCTCCACCTCCACCCCCCTCTCTCTCTCTCTCTCTCCACCTCCACCCCCCTCTCTCTCTCTCTGTCCACCTCCACCCCCCCTCTCCTCTCTCTCTCTCTCCACCTCCACCCCCCCTCCTCTCTCTCTCTGCCACCTCCACCCTCCCCCTCTCTCTCTCTCTCTCTCCACCTCCACCCCCCCTCCCTCTCTCTCTCTCTCCACCTCCACCCCCTCTCTCTCTCTCTCTGTCCACCTCCACCCTCCCCTCTCTCTCTCTCTGTCCACCTCCACCCCCCTCTCTCTCTCTCTCTCTCCACCTCCACCCTCCTCTCTCTCTCTCTCTCTCCACCTCCACCCCCCTCCCTCTCTCTCTCTGTCCACCTCCCACCCCCCCTCTCTCTCTCTCTCTCTCTCCACCTCCACCCCCCCTCTCTCTCTCTCTCTCCACCTACCCCCCCTCCCTCTCTCTCTCTCCACCTCCACCCTCCCTCTCTCTCTCTCTCCACCTCCACCCCCCCTCTCTCTCTCTCTCTCCACCTCCCCCCTCCCTCTCTCTCTCTCCACCTCCACCCCCCCCTCTCTCTCTCTCTCTCTCCACCTCCACCCCCCCTCTCTCTCTCTCTCTGTCCACCTCCACCCCCCCTCCACCTCCACCCCCCCCCTCTCTCTCTCTCTCTCCACCTCCACCCCCCCCTCTCTCTCTCTCTCCACCTCCACCCCCCCCTCCCTCTCTCTCTCTCTCTCCACCTCCACCCCCCCTCCCTCTCTCTCTCTCCACCTCCACCCCCCCTCTCTCTCTCTCTCTCCACCTCCACCCCCCCCTCTCTCTCTCTCTGTCCACCTCCACCCCCCCCTCTCTCTCTCTCTGTCCACCTCCACCCCCCCCCTCTCTCTCTCTCTCTCCACCTCCACCCCCCTCCTCTCTCTCTCTCTCCACCTCCACCCCCCTCTCTCTCTCTCTCTCTCCACCTCCACCCCCCCCTCTCTCTCTCTCTCCACCTCCACCCCCCCTCTCTCTCTCTCTCTCCACCTCCACCCCCCCCTCTCTCTCTCTCTCCACCTCCACCCCCCCTCTCTCACTCTCTCTTCCACCTCCACCCCCCCTCTCTCTCTCTCTTCCACCTCCACCCCCCCTCTCTCTCTCTCTCTCCACCTCCACCCCCTCTCTCTCTCTCTCTCTCCACCTCCACCCCCTCTCTCTCTCCACCTCCACCCCCCCCTCTCTCTCTCTCTCCACCTCCACCCCCCCTCTCTCTCTCTCTCTCCACCTCCACCCCCCCCTCTCTCTCTCTCTCCACCTCCACACCCCCCCTCTCTCTCTCTCTCTGTCCACCTCCACCCCCCCTCTCTCTCTCTCTGTCCACCTCCACCCCCCCTCTCTCTCTCTCTCCACCTCCACCCCCCCTCTCTCTCTCTCCACCTCCACACCCCCTCTCTCTCTCTCTTCCACCTCCACACCCCCCTCTCTCTCTCTCTCTCCACCTCCACCCCCCCTCCCTCTCTCTCTGTCCACCTCCACCCCCCCCTCTCTCTCTCTCTCCACCTCCACCCCCCTCTCTCTCTCTCTCTCCACCTCCACCCCCCCTCTCTCTCTCTCTTCCACCTCCACCCCCCCCCCTCTCTCTCTCTTCCACCTCCACCCCCCCTCTCTCTCTCTCTCTCTCCACCTCCACACCCCCTCTCTCTCTCTTCCACCTCCACCCCCCCCCTCTCTCTCTCTCTCTTCCACCTCCACCCCCCCCTCTCTCTCTCTCTCTCTCTCCACCTCCACCCCCCCCCTCTCTCTCTCTCTCTCCACCTCCACACCCCCCCCTCTCTCTCTCTCTCCACCTCCACCCCCCCCCCTCTCTCTCTCTCTCTCCACCTCCACACCCCCCCTCTCTCACTCTCTCTCCACCCCCCCCCTCTCTCTCTCTCTCTCCACCTCCACCCCCCCTCTCTCTCTCTCTCTCACTCCACCTCCACCCCCTCTCTCTCTCTCTCTCTCCACCTCCACCCCCCTCTCTCTCTCTCTCTCTCCACCTCCACCCCCCCCCTCTCTCTCTCTCTCTCCACCTCCACCCCCCTCTCTCTCTCTCTCTCCACCTCCACCCCCC
>NC_137689.1:28118100-28244395 GCF_963989245.1 Nansenia antarctica | reverse complement strand
AGTCCACTCGTAGTCTGTCATTGGTCGTCTTGAAGTCTACGGGAACATCTCCGGCCGGTGTTGGGCTTGGGTCGCAGACGTTCGAGCGTTGTTTGTAGACTCGCCCGCTGTTCAGGGCTTGTTTAAAAGCCATTAGTGTGGTAACGAGGCACATTGTATCAAAAGCATCCAGTGCATCTTATTCCCACTGCAATAACGATGGCAGTTACAACGGGTGTATGTGAGCTTAGATGTTGAGCGCGTTCATCTCACCACTTACGGCAGCCATCAAGCTGTCTGTCTGTCGCGAAACACACACACACACACACACACACACACACACCCTGGCCCAGGGTAACCCTGACAGACACGCACGCACGCACACCCACACACACACACACACACACACACACACACACACACACCCACACACCCACACCCTGTCACACTGAGCCCCACCCCCCCCTGTCACATGGGCCATATATTATTATGAATGCAGCGGGGAGGGTTTGTGGGAGACAGTCCTTGGCCTTATACCAGTGCATTTCCCAAGGAGCCTGATTGCATGAGGGAAACAGCTGTTCCACATCCTCTGGGTTTGAACCCCAAGTTCTACAGTACCGTTTCCCCCGACGGCAGTATCTCCAACAATGTTCTAGATTTGGGTGGCTGGGGGTCCGTGATAATCCTGAGGGTCTTTCTGACACACCTGGACCCCAGTAAACTGAGTCCTAAAGACGTCCTCACAGGGAAGCCGGAACGTGGGTTCAGATGACGTCTTTAGGACGTCTCACGGACTACAGAACGTAGTCTGTAAGACGTCCTAAAGACGTCACCTGGACGTCCTAGAAAGGCGTTATCCCAACCCACGTTCCGGCTTCCCTGAGGACGTCTTTTGGACTCAGTGTTTCCTGGGATGGAGGGTAGGTAAAGCACACAACCGCGAGATGGCCTGTCAGGGCGCCAGGTTCAGTGAGATGTGTAGTTTTTGTACCTTGGTGCCCTCAGAGGAATGTTCTCTAAAGAACTGGCAGTGACAATTGGACCAGGGCCAGGAGCTGCAATGGGATCAATACGCCCCCCCCCGAAGCCAAGCCTTTGTGTTTGAGAGTTCAGAGCACCACCGCATAGCGAACACTCTCCCCCAGTGTCTGCAGCTTCTGGGTCTGCTCGTGTCCTGCATCAGCGCCGCGGGCCAAACCCTCACCCAGCCCGTCTCCTCTTCTGCTTTCAGCACTTTTTGAGGATGTCTGGGTCACCCCGAAAACCAGCGGTACCAGAGCGCCCCCCCGACGCCGCAGCCGTGACCCCAGCGACTCAGTAAGGAGCTCACACACTCACACACACACACATCCAGGTCCATTCACACACACCCAGGTCCACACACACACACCCAGGTCCACTCACACACACCCAGGTCCACACACACACCCAGGTCCACACACACACCCAGGTCCACACACACACACACACACCCAGGTCCATTCACACACACCCAGGTCCATTCACACATACCCAGGTCCACACACACACACACCCAGGTCCATACACACTCTACTCTACAAGCGTGTGTGTCCTGTATGACTTGATGTTCAGTGTCATGGTGGTTTGAATGCGTTCCAACGTGGTATGTCGCCCCCTAGCTGTCAGAGGGGGAGTCTGCGGCCAGGCGGGGCAGCGGAGGCTGGCTGTCCTCCCAGAGCGAGGGGGAGGAGGACGGGGACGTCACCTGGACCCCCAAGCAGCAGCAGGTCCCTCTGAAGAAGGGTGGGGCGGGCCGGCGGCGGCACAGAGCCAAGGGGGCCAGCAGAGGGCAGCACAGAGCCCCGCCCAGAGCCCCGCCCGCAGCCCCGCCCGCCCAGAAGAAGAAGTGTGTCAACGGCTACATCATGTTCTGCCGCCTCAACAGGAAGACCTACGGCCGGTCTGTCACCCTCCTCTCTGTCTGTCTGTCTGACTGTTTGTCACCCTCCTACACTCCTCTGTCTGTCTGTCTGTCTCCCTCCTACACTCCTCTGTCTGTCTGTCTGTCACCCTCCTACACTCCTCCCTGTCTCTCTCTCTTTCTCTCTCTCTCTCTTTCTTTCTCTCTCTCTCCTCACTGTCTGTCACTCTCCTATACTCCTCCCTCTTCCTCTCTCTCTCCCTCTCTCTCTTTCTCTCTCTCTCTTTCTCTCTCTCTCTCCCCCTCTCTCTGAGGAGATCTGACGGGAGAAACCTTCTCTTCCCGTGTGTGTGTGTGTGTGTGTGTGTGTGTGTGTGTGTGTGTGTGTGTTACTAACATGGTGTGTCTCTGAACAGCAGCCACCCCAGGACCCCCTCCACCGTGGTCACCAAGGAGCTGGCCAACCTCTGGCACATGATGCCCCACCAGGAGAGACGTCTGTACTGGTCTGTACCCTCTATGTACTGTCCGTATTGGTCTGTACTGGTCTGTACTGGTCTGTACTGGTCTGTATCCTCTATGTACTGGTCTGTACTGGTCTGTATCCTCTATGTACTGGTCTGTACTGGTCTGTACCCTCTATGTACTGGTCTGTACTGGTCTGTACCCTCTATGTACTGGTCTGTACTGGTCTGTACCCTCTATGTACTGGTATGTACTGGTCTGTACTGGTCTGTACCCTCTATGTACTGGTCTGTACTGATCTGTACTGGTCTGTACCCTCTATGTACTGGTCTGTACTGGTCTGTATGCTCTATGTACTGGTCTGTACTGGTCTGTATCCTCTATGTACTGGTTTGTACTGGTCTGTACCCTCTATGTACTGGTCTGTATCCTCTATGTACTGGTCTGTACTGGTCTGTACTGGTCTGTACTGGTCTGTACCCTCTATGTACTGGTCTGTACTAGTCTGTACCCTCTATGTACTGGTCTGTACTGGTCTGTACCCTCTATGTACTGGTCTGTACTGGTCTGTACTGGTCTGTATCCTCTATGTACTGGTCTGTACTGGTCTGTACTAGTCTGTACCGTCTATGTACTGGTCTGTATCCTCTATTTACTGGTCTGTACTGGTCTGTACTGGTCTGTACCCTCTATGTACTGGTCTGTACTGGTCTGTACCCTCTATGTACTGGTCTGTACTGGTCTGTATCCTCTATGTACTGGTCTGTACTGGTCAGTACTGGTCTGTATCCTCTATGTACTGGTCAGTACTGGTCTGTATCCTCTATGTACTGGTCTGTACTGGTCTTTACTGGTCTGTACTGGTCTGTATCATCTATGTACTGGTCTGTACTGGTCAGTATCATCTATGTCAGGGGTGTCAAACTCATTATAGTTCAGGGGCCACATTTTTTATTTAATTTTTATTTAACCTTTATTTATACAGGTAAAAAACACATTGAGCCCCAAGGGCTCATTTTCAAGTGTGACCTGTTCACAGGCATACAACATCCACCACAAACAAATACAAAACCTGGCCTACATAGTCGAAAACTAAAACTAGTCTAAAACAGTCTAAGATAATCTAAAACTTTCCGTCAATATAGTCTAAAACTAAACTAAAACTACATAGTCTAAAACTAAAACTAGTCTAAAACAGTCTAAGATAATCTAAGACTAAACTAAAACTACAAAACCTAAAACTAGACAGCTAAAGAGCTAGGGACAGGGAGGGGTCAGCAATGGGCAAAAGGGAGGGTCAACTCAATTGCAAGAACAAATCATGGACTCGCACTGTATTACTATTATGCACTTCTTAACTTGCTGTCTTAAGTCTTAATTAAGACGCACCGCCAGGTTAAGACCTACCGCCACCCTTATTATGCGCTTCATACGCGCTACTGCTATTATGCAGGTGTCGATAGGCGCCCACACATAAGACGTAATACTCCCGTGCATATATTACTCATTGTGGGAGTGTTCATATGTTAATGAAGTGCACTAGGCGCCCCTGCTATTATGCGATCTGACTACAACATCTGTCATTCCTGCAGTCTTCCAGCGACCCCTCTGTAATACTTCTCAACTCACAAGCGGAGGTATTGCCGTGTTTATTCAGAAAATAATCATGCACGAGCTTGTTACTTTCTTCTGCAGAGAAGCGCGCTGACCTCCTTCTTAGGACTTCCATAATAGCATAGCGCTAATGACTCAACGCAGCCGGTTCTTAAAGGGAATGGCACCTGGCACGCTGATTGGGTTGATTGAGAAGACGCCCAAAACACACCCATGACTAATTTCTTTGCTTAGCGCCGGGTTTTAGGCGCCCACTACCGCACGCATAATAGCAAAGTGGCCTTGACCACGCCTCCACGTCTTAAGTTTAGATCTACCGCCTCGTCTTATTGCTTAAGACTTATGAAGTGCATAATAGGGCCCTAAGTCTCTCAGCAAGAGCTTGAAACTGGAAAGAGGGATCAGATGAGACAGTTTCAGACTCTGCTGTAAAGAATTCCAAGAGGAAGGGGCTGCAAATGAGAACGCCCTTTTGCCTTTCATGGTCCGGACCAAGGGGATGGAGTATGTGATGATGTCCTGTGTGCGAAGGCCGTAGACGGATTGCTTGCGTGACAGGTGGTTAGATAAATGAGAAGAACTAACTTAGGCCTACAGCTGTGCCAGTGAAACGAACGATCCTCACTTCAAAACGCAACGTATGGCATGGGTACAGCCAACGTTAAACTCGTATAACTTACCCTGCTGAGGCTGAGCCGTCTTCATCCATCACTGTCACATGCTTTCTTTTAAGGTGTACTCGCATCACCGTTGTGCTCCCGTGCCATGCAAGATCGGTTTTGCATAGGTTGCACCATTTTTTAGTAGCTTTTAATGTGAAGTGCTCCCATACCTTGGACGATTTCGGTCGAGTCGTTTTCTCCGCCTCCGCCATGATTTAAATGTAGCTGCCGCGCCGGCTCCGCAAGACAGCGTGGCGTGCGTCAACAGGAAGTAGGTTTGTTATGGAACAAGACCCGACGAATCGATAATGGAATTCGTCGCCAACGAATTTCATTATCGATTTTTAGCGATTTCATCGATTCGTTGTTGCAGCCCTAAAATGTATAAAATGTATACATAAAAAATACATCAAAGTTGTGGCATTGCATGAACAATAGGGTTCCACCAAACCAAACTCTTTTGTACTGAAGCTGCTGACTGACATTATATTGCACAATGTTCAGTGTCTTTAAATTTTCACAGAACTATATTTTTCAGGGTGCAAAAGTGTCTTATTTTAAATTAAGTAGGCTTACTCACTGTTAACTGGATTTGCTCCTGAAACTTGGCATCTTTTAGCCTTCACAAGTGCATCAATATCAGGCGCCAGATCTTGAGTGGCAGCCAATTTCAGGATGTCATTTAAGTGCTTGTGTGTCAGCCTTGAGCGCAGCTTTGTTTTATTGATGCTCATTACGGAGAAAACCTGTTCACAAAGGTAGGTAGTCCCAAACATCCACAAAACCTTTGCAGCAAGGGCTGTCAATTTGGGGTACCCTGGCAAGACATACTGATAAAATGTGTCCAAGCCCGCCGAGGAAAATGTGTCCTTCATATCTGAATCACACTGCAAGTCAATTATTTCAAGTTGGATGTCGAGAGATGACATGGTGAATGGCGAGCGGAAAAACTGTGAATTCTGTCTCAAGTTCACCAAAGACCTGAAACCGTTGCTCAAACTCCCGCAGCAATCCCGTAATCTTGTCTTTGTAGCGATTCTTGTCAGCATGAACTCCGGTCGCATGCACATCTTTTAGACCAGGAAAACGAGCAAGGTCACCACTTAGTGATCAACATTGTTCTTTATTTTCATAACATGAAAGACCTAGTGGACACATTTGAAATAGCAGTTACTTTTATTGAAAAATTACGGTTAATGTCTTAGTCATTTTTACACTTTGCAAAATCATCCCGCGGGCCGGATTGGACCCTCTGGCGGGTGGCAGTCTGACCCCCTGCTCTGTATGCTCTATGTGTACTGGTCTGTGTGTACTGGTCTGTATGCTCTGTGTGTACTGGTCTGTATGCTCTAGGTGTACTGGTCTGTATGCTCTGTGTACTGGTCTGTATGCTCTATGTGTACTGGTCTGTATGCTCTATGTGTACTGGTCTGTATGCTCTATGTGTACTGGTCTGTATGCTCTATGTGTACTGGTCTGTATGCTCTATGTGTACTGGTCTGTATGCTCTGTGTGTACTGGTCTGTATGCTCTATGTGTACTGGTCTGTATGCTCTATGTGTACTGGTCTGTCTGACACCCCTGCTCTATGTGTACTGGTCTGTCTGACACCCCTGCTCTATGTGTACTGGTCTGTATGCTCTATGTGTACTGGTCTGTCTGACACCCCTGCTCTATGTGTACTGGTCTTTCTGACACCCCTGCTCTGTGTGTACTGGTCTGTACTGGTCTGTATGCTCTATGTGTACTGGTCTGTATGCTCTATGTGTACTGGTCTGTATGCTCTATGTGTACTGGTCTGTATGCTCTGTGTGTACTGGTCTGTATGCTCTATGTGTACTGGTCTGTCTGACACCCCTGCTCTATGTGTACTGGTCTTTCTGACACCCCTGCTCTGTGTGTACTGGTCTGTACTGGTCTGTATGCTCTATGTGTACTGGTCTGTATGCTCTATGTGTACTGGTCTGTATGCTCTATGTGTACTGGTCTGTATGCTCTATGTGTACTGGTCTGTATGCTCTATGTGTACTGGTCTGTATGCTCTATGTCAGTGGTCACCAACCTTTTTAAGCCCAAGATCCCTGACCTCAGCCTTGGTGAAGGCAAGATCTACCTATTGAAGCGTTGAGAGAAAAAGACAGACAAGATTGAACTTCAAACTTAATGCCTTTTATTTGCCTGTATTTTAATTACATGCAATGCTTTGGTCCAACATTAAAATTGATGCAACAAAAAAAAAAAGACTGTATCAAGCATATCAGGCAGCTGTCTTGCTTTAAGAATTGTACATAACTGAAACGTTAACAAATTGACATTCTTGACTGTAACAGGTTCGGGCACAGAGGGAGACAGACAATATGATTCTGCGGTTTAAGGAACGGGTTTTATTTGTGCAGCTGGTTTGGAGTCCGGTTTGGCTGAGCCTCGCTCAGGGGAGAACGTCTTGCCCGACCCTTCCGGTCGCGGCTCTCCTGCAGCGCTCTCCGACGTCTCTCTACAACCGACTCTCCGCTGCTTCTCCTCGATTCCTCCGTTCTCCGCTCACTGCGTCCTACCGAGGGAGAACAAAGCAACACATTAAGAGGGCACGTTGATGAGGACCCAATTGGCATCCCTTCACCAACCGTCCTGTAGCTCCCTCTGCAGGTCGGAACGCGCCATGTTCCCCACATTGACATTTTGACACTTGACTGACTTAATTATTATTCTTACTTATTAACATTGACAAACATATTTACAATTAGCATTTTATAAAGTAGAACTGTAATGTGTACTTTCTCAGTCAATGCTAAGTGCAGTCATCTTATGCAGCATCACTTTTCACATCAAAACAAAAGTAAAACTAATGTGTACTTTCTCATATTAACATTGACAAACATATTTACAATTATAGCATTTTATAAAGTAGAACTGTAATGTGTACTTGTGTCTCAGTCAGTGCTAAGTGCAGTCATCTTATGCAGCATTACTTTTCACATCGAAACAGTCATGTTACTCACTCAAGTCAGTGTGATGGTTGTGACTGGATACTGTCTACAAGTGCTTTGAAGTTTGGCTCATAGCTACTGACTGCCAGTCTGAGACAGTCTGTGAGGTGTCTGTCAGTAAGGCGGCTCCTGTACTTCGATTTGATTATTTTCATCTGTGAAAATGACATTTCACAGAGATATGTGGATCCAAAGTAGGCACTCACTCTTAGTGCACATGCAGTGAGAAGAGGAAACTTCTCTCTGCTGACAAGTCCCCAAAAGTCACTGTCCCTTGACCTGGCTTTCAGCTCTATGTCATTTTGTAAATCCACCATCTCCATGTCAACTCCACTTGGCAAAGTAAATACTTGCTGGAATTTGGCTGCTACCTGCTCTATATCAATGGGCACAAATGGGTTTGAGACAAATGCAGCAATATCTCCCATGACATCTAACTCGCCAAAACGCCGATTGAACTCTGTTGCCAGTTTGTCCAGGGGAGCACAGTACTGCTCAGGGTGAAAAGCATCATTGTCTTCCAAGGCCTGTGCCATTTTCTCCAGGTTGGGAAAGTGTGTCAGCCTCCCATTCTTTAGGTGTGTGGTCCAAACACCGAGCTTGGCCTTGAACCCATTTACTGCGCTTATCATGTGGGGGAGGTGTCGGTCTTTTCCCTGCAGCTCGTAGTTGAGTGCGTTCAGTTTTGCGGTTATGTCTGTCAGGAACCCCAGGTCCAGTAGCCACGCATCGTCTGACAGTTCCTTGTGCTCCTCGTTCCTTGTAAGTAAGTAAGTAAGTAAAGCTTTATTTATATAGCACCTTTCATACAAGAAATGCAGCTCAAAGTGCTTTACAACAGGAATAAGAACATTACGTGAATACAAACATATATAAAAACATATACATGCATAGAATGAATATAAAAGCAGGGGAAAACAGTAAAAAGAAAACGTAAAGATCTGACTTTCCACACCAATTTAAGTCCTTTGCCTATGAAAATATTTACTACCACTTGCCTTGTCGACAGGAACGTCTTGATCTCGGGCAGCAAGTCGACAAATCGCTGCAGCACTTTGCCGCGACTCAACCACCGCACATCAGCATGGAGAAGCAGGTCTCCGTAAGCAGCGTCGAGCTGGTCCAATAACGCTTTGAATAAGCGGTGCTGAAGCGCTTTCGCTCGAATCGAGTTGACTAGTTTCACCACCAGTGTCATTACATGGGAAAAGTCCAACACCTTACCAGCCAAGGCCTGCTGATGGATCACACAGTGATAATTGACGAAGGAGGGAAAATCAGGGTCATTACGACACAGTCCAATAAATCCATTGCGCGCACCGAGCATTGCTGGGGCCCCGTCAGTAGTAATCGCCACTAGTTTCTGAATGGGTATGTCATTTTCACCGACATATTTTTTGAACTCATTGTAAATATCCACACCCCTTGTTTTCTCCTTTAAGTGCAAAAGAGTGAGGAAATCCTCCTTTGTTGTAGAATCCTGGAAAACCATTTTGACAAATGCAACAAGCTGAGCTGTGTCCATTACATCCACGGATTCATCGAACTGTAATGAGAAATATTCACAGTGTGCCAAATCCGTTAACACTTGTCTGTCCACGTCCTCTGACAGTGACTCGACCCTCCTTGTCACTGTTGCAGGGCCCAGAGGTACACCACGTAGTGCGGTTTTGATTTCTTCTTTGTTTTTGAAGTCACTGAAAACAGTCTCCGCGGTAATGGCTATTGCTTCCTTGACAAATTCTCCATCTGTAAAGGGCTTCTTGTGTTTAGCCAAAAGGTAACTTATCCGAAACGACGCTTCACTAGCAGCCTTATTTTGATTAGCAGGTTTGGTGAAAAGGGATTGCTGGACCTTCAACCCTGATTTCAGCTCGTTAACTTTCCTTGCACGGATAGTGCTCTTTGGCGGGTAGCTGTCTTTGAATTTCTGGTGGTTGGTGTTGTGGTGCCGCTCCAGATTTCCTCTTTTAGCCAGTGCTTGTGGTTGGTTGCACAGCATACATACACACTTGTCTTTCACCACGGTAAAGAGAAATTCTTCTTCCCATTCTGGATTGAAATTATATATTTTGGGTTTCTTCCGTGGAGCTTCCGCCATGCTAGCTATTTCACCAACTGTGTCGATTGTTTTTTGCGAGTCAGTCACGCGTAGTCACGTTTTTTTGCGAGTCACGTGGCAGTACTATTCTCTTATCTGATTGGTCACTTTCATGCAGCATTTGCGACGAGAGAGAGAGAGAGAGAGAGAGAGAGAGAGAGAGAGAGAGAGAGAGAGAGAGAGAGAGAGAGAGAGAGAGAGAGAGAGAGAGAGAGAGAGAGAGAGAGAGAGAGAGAGAGAGAGAGAGAGAGAGAGAGAGAGAGAGAGAGAGAGAGAGAGAGAGAGAGAGAGAGAGAGAGAGAGAGAGAGAGAGAGAGAGAGAGAGAGAGAGAGAGAGAGAGAGAGAGAGAGAGAGAGAGAGCGGGACGCGGAAATCCGACGGAAATCCGCGTCTGATTTTTTGGGACAGGGAAAGTCAGTCAAAGATCTACAGGGAAAGTCTGAAAGATCGACCAGTCGATCGCGATCGACGGGTTGGTGACCACTACTCTATGTGTACTGGTCTGTATGCTCTATGTGTACTGGTCTGTATGCTCTATGTGTACTGGTCTGTATGCTCTGTGTGTACTGGTCTGTATGCTCTATGTGTACTGGTCTGTATGCTCTATGTGTACTGGTCTGTCTGACACCCCTGCTCTATGTGTACTGGTCTGTATCCTCTATACTGGTCAGTATCCTCTATGTGTACTGGTCTGTAATGGTCTGTATCCTCTATGTGTACTGGTCAGTATCATCTATGTGTATTGGTCTATATCCTCTATGTGTACTGGTCTGTATCCTCTATGTGTACTGGTCTGTATCCTCTGTGTGTACTGGTCAGTATCATCTATGTGTCTCTATAGTCAGGATGTTATTCTAGAGAGTTCTGTGTGGTCAGTCAGGTGTAATAGGAGTGTGTGGTCAGTCAGGTGTATAGAAGTGTGTGGTAGTCAGGTGTATAGAAGTGTGTGGTCAGTCAGGTACATAGGAGTGTGTGGTCAGTCAGGTGTATATGAGTGTGTGGTCAGTCAGGTGTATAGAAGTGTGTGGTAGTCAGGTACATAGGAGTGTGTGGTCAGTCAGGTACATAGGAGTGTGTGGTCAGTCAGGTGTATAGAAGTGTGTGGTAGTCAGGTGTATAGAAGTGTGTGGTCAGTCAGGTGTATAGAAGTGTGTGGTCAGTCAGGTACATAGGAGTGTGTGGTCAGTCAGGTGTATAGGAGTGTGTGGTCAGTCAGGTGTATAGAAGTGTGTGGTCAGTCAGGTACATAGGAGTGTGTGGTCAGTCAGGTGTATAGAAGTGTGTGGTAGTCAGGTGTAATAGGAGTGTGTGGTAGTCAGGTGTAATAGGGATGTCTCTCTCTCTCTGTCTCCCTGTCAGTCTGAAGGCGCGCCACTTCAGCCGCCAGCAGAACCGCAACGTGAAGAGCGAGGGAGCTGGAGGAGAGGAGGAGGGAGGGGGGGACTGTGTGCCCAGCCCTCTCCACACGCTGCTGGCCCAGAGAGACCTGTGTGCTGCTGCCAGAGCCTCCACACACACACACACACACACACCCTTGAGTCCCACCACAAACACACAATCCAGTGCACTCATCAAGACTATTGTGACAAATGACCCACACACACGCACAACAATGCACATGTGACTTTACTGAAATGATCTCTGACTTCTACACTTCTGAGACATTCTCCTCACAGTGCACAGACGCATGAGTTAATGATGAGTTATTTGGGGAAATGACATCCACCAACATCAATCTGCAGAACATGTTTTAAAACACAGGCATTATGTTTGTGTTCACAGCAAATGTTGAATTGTTTGTTAGTAGTTTATGTTGTTATTTTGTGGGTTATTCAGACACAATGTTCACCCTTGATTTGATCAGTATTATTGAGGAGCATTTTTATCAGGGAGGTTTTAATAGTTAATAGTCAGTCCTTCATGTTTGGCATCTCCATTCCTTTAGAAGATGTTTATTTATTTTTACAGTAATGCAAAGTTTATGTATAATTCACTACTAGTGAAATTAATGGACTTCACATTAATTGTACACCATGGAAAGACAGTTTATTTATTACTTATTTATACACTGCATGTGTTCATATTGCATAATGTCTTGTGTTTCTATATTAAGCATTGTATAAACTAGTTTCCTTACTAGTTACTTACTAGTTTTTAAATAAGAACTGAGCTCTCACTCTTTCAAGTTGTGTGAATGTTTTAGTGTCTATAAGTGTGGTATAAATGTTCTGTAAATAAAAGTTAAATTGTTAAAGGTTTTGAGCCCTTGTAGATTATGTGAATATGACATACCGGTAATCTGTTGAGTTACTTGCAGAGATGGGTGTTTTTTTATATACATGTATATAAAACACAATAATACAGTATTTTTAGATTAAGTTAGAATTAAGTTCTGAACATATCAGAAAAAAACGACACTTAACACCTCTATCTCATCACCAAAAGATCAGTGCACTAAGCACAATGTCAAATGACAATTCACACTTAACTTTTAGCAACTCAGGTTAGAGTTTACCTGATGCAATTGGTAATATCACAGTCTGGATGCACTATTATTATTATTTATCATGGCAACATTAACTGGTTAATTACTACAAAGCCAAAGTGCTGTAACAACATTTTCTACTGAAAATAAGCTTTTAACAATGTTCAATTGTCCAAACAATCTCTGTCCATTTTTTTAAATTTTTTAATTTTATTATTTTATTATTTAACCAGGCAAACATGTAAGAACAAATTCTTATTTGCAAATGCAGCCTGACCAAAAAGCAGTGGCTCTTTGGGGGGGGGGGGGGGGGGGATGGGAAGCTAGAAATAAAACAAGGTTAAGTAATACAATAAAACAATGGCAAATACAGATGCATTAAAATACTAACAGTCAGAGAGAGGGGAGAGAGACGGAGGAGGTAGGGGTGAGGAAGAGCGGAGGTGAGGGATAGCGGGGGTAGTGGAGCAGGGGTACTTAAAAAGAGGCAGTGATGGGTTATGGGATGGGTGAGAGACGGTGATCAACAGGTCCATTGATCGACTATGGTTCACTGCAGGATTTGTTTGAAAGCAGTGAGTGAGGTGAGGGCGGTGAGTTTGAGGGTGTTTTGTAAGGTGTTCCAGTCGTGTGCTGCAGCGAACCGGAAAGCGCTGCGCCCGACTACGGTACGGACTTTGGGGATGGTGAGTCGGACAAGATCACTGGATCTTAGAACGATGACGGGGCGGTGAGAGAGGTGCAGAAGGGATGAGAGGTAGAAAGGTGTTTTGCAAAGTATGGATTTGTAGATAATATGAAGCCAGTGACAGAGCCGTCTGCTGTGAAGAGATGTCCAGTCTACAAGGGTGTACAGAACACAGTGGTGAGTTGTGAAAGGCGCACTAGTGGCAAAACGAATGGCGGAGTGATGGAGTGTGTCGAGTTTCCTGAGGGCAGACTGAGATGCCATCCTATAGATGGTATCGCCATAGTCAAATATGGGCAGGATGGTCATCTTGACAAGGGTATGTTTGGCTGCACGGGTGAAGGAGGCCTTGTTCCGGTATAAAAGCTTAGGCGAGCTTTGACTTTTGTCTGCAGGTGCTTTATGTGGGTGGTGAAGGAAAGGGATGAATCCAGCCAAAGGCCAAGGTATTTGTAACAGGAGACAAACTCCAGCTCGGAACCGTCAACACAGAAGATCTTAGGGGGGCTGCTGACACGAGGTCTCCGGTCGAAAAGAATGCACTTTGTTTTTTTGGTGTTGAGGAGAAGATGGAGGCGATGAAAAGACTGCTCAATGGAGGTGAGGCTGAGTTGTAGAGTGGAAGCCGCAGAGTGGAGTGAAGGGCCTGCACAATACAAGATGGTGTCGTCAGCATAAAGATGGATCTGGGATTTGCCAGCATCCTTTGCTACATCATTGATGTAGATTGAGAACAACGTTGGTCCCAAGATGGAGCCTTGAGACACCCCTTTAGAGATGGTGAGATGGTCTGACAAGATATTTTCAGTCTTCACTTGCTGAACTCGGTCAGTTAGATAGCTGGCAAACCAGTTGCAAGAGTTTGTCGAGAGACCAATGTTGGAGAGCCTCTGTAGAAGGATGGAATGGATGACAGAATCAAAGGCCTTAGCTAGGTCGATAAAGGCAGCGATGCAGACCTGCTTGGAGTCCAAGGAAGTGAGAATGTCATCCATAACTTTCAAGGTAGCTGTGATGCACCCGTGGCCAGGCCGGAACCCAGACTGCATGTTAGACAGGATGTTGTTTGAGGCCATGAAGTGGTTGAGCTGTTTGAGAGCCAGCTTCTCCAGGACCTTGGCCAGGCACGGCAAGATGGAGATGGGCCTGTAGCAGTTGGGGTCGGAGCTAGAGCCACCTTTAAAGAGGGGAAAGACCAGCGCGGATTTCCAGTCAGGAGGAAAGACAGACAGCTCAAAAGACATGTTGAATAGCCGTGTGATGGGAGCGGAAATGACAGGTGCAGCAGCTTTCAAAAACATGGGTTCGAGCCCATCAAGGCCAGCAGACTTGTTTGAGTCTAGCTTGGTTAGCTCCTCTAAAACCTCTGAGGTCAAGACAGGTTTAAAGGAGAAAGCGTCACAGCTGGAAGGAGGAGGAGAATGTGATGAAGCAGCAATGGGGGGAGTAGCTGAGAATACATGGGCCGAGTTGACAAAGTGATGATTAAAAAGCGAAGCCATGTGAGACTTGTCAGTGACAACAGTGTCACCAAAGGTCATTGCACTAGGAAGATGAGGGGAAGTGAGTTTGTTTTCCATGGCTTTGACCGTTTTCCAAAACATCTTGGCGTCAGAGCCACAGGATGCAAATTTGTCCAAGAAGTAACCGGTTTTGGCTTTTCTGACAGCCTGAGTGCTTTTATTTCTACACTGCCTAAAGGCAAGCCAGTCAGCAGGAGACTGGGTGGAACGAGCTTTCCGCCATAAGGTGTTCTTCTGGTGGATCAACTCCGTTTTTATCCGTGATTTTATGAGTGGGGCATGTTTGTTGATGATCTGATTAAAAGTTATCTTAAAATAGGACCAGGCGTCATCCACAGTGGAGACTGAATTAATTCGGTCCCAGTTTTCTGCTGCAACATCGTGGAGAAAGGCCCCCAGCTCAAACTTCTTCAGAGAGCGCTTGGTTACGATCACTGATGGTCGCTTGATTGAGGAGCCAGAGCGTATGCATGCAATGGCACAGTGATCACTCAGATCTTGACTGAAGACACCAGATTTATAATTAGAAGGGGCATTCGTAAGGATGACATCAATCAGTGTGGCAGATGAAGGGGATTTCTGATTGTGTCTGGTGGGCTCAGATATGATTTGGGAAAGGTTCAGAGCATCGAATTGCTGGGTGACTACGTCTGGGGGGTTGGACATGTCCCAGTTGAGATCACCCAGGAGGACAAACTCAGAGGAAACGTGTGGGGCCAGGAGTACACCAAGTGCAGTTAGGGTGCAAGCTGGGGCAGAGGGTGGTCTGTAGCAGACAGCGACAGAGAGAAAGAAATTGGAAGACAGTTTGATCCTTAACACTAGCAGTTCAAATTGTTTGGGGACAGACTTGGACATTAAGATAGAACATTGCAGATGGTCTTTAACAAACAAAACTACACCACCACCTTTGGTGGCTCTGTCCTGGCGAAAAATGTTGTAACCTGGTATGGAGATGTCTAGATTGAAAACACTGGTTGTGTTTGTAAGTAAAAGTTATGAGGAATATGTATTATCTCGTAGTGGATTAGTACTGGAGAGGCTTTTGAAATATTCATCTATTCATAATTCTGATTCACTGAAAACATTCTGCAGACAGAACAGCATACCCTGCCATTTCCCCTGCTCCATTCAGGTTCTTCCTCTCTTCTTGGTGCCTTCGGTCACTCCCTCTCCTCTCCACTCCCTCTCCTCTTCACATCATTCCTGGTATGGAGGACCAAGTCTGTCAAAATTAACAGACACATAAATGAATGTATGAACAAATAAATGAATGAATACACACAGTATAACGAAATACATTTCTATATTTATTTATTCTTTTCCACATTCATTCTTTCTTTTCCACATTCATTCTTTCTTATCCACATTGTTTTCCACATTCATTCTTTCTTTTCCACATTGTTTTCCACATTCATTCTTTCTTTTCCACATTCATTCTTTCATTCTTTCCCCGATTATCAGATCTGTATGCAAATATGGGGGCGTGTTTCGCATTTTCATTGGTTGATGCCCCACGCATTTTCATTGGTTGATGCCCCACGCATTTTCATTGGTTGATACCGCGCGTGACGTAGTAAAAGCGACAAAGTCGAGTCGAGATTTTTTTATTCCTTTACATCCCTAGATTATTATTTGATATGATATACCTTTTGGTTTGGCAGCTTTTTAGGTTATCACCTCTTAAAGGTATGGACTGCTTTTCTTAAAAAAAAAGAGTTTTGCCAGATCTTGCTCCCCTTCGTATGATTCGCTCGTAGGTCGGGCTGTGGTTGTGATAGAGACATGAGACCAGAGGGTTTTTTACGCACCTGAGTCTCCTGA
The DNA here is from genome assembly GCF_963989245.1 of Nansenia antarctica. Taxonomy (NCBI): domain Eukaryota; kingdom Metazoa; phylum Chordata; class Actinopteri; order Argentiniformes; family Microstomatidae; genus Nansenia; species Nansenia antarctica. The sequence continues at coordinate 28,228,181 of NC_137689.1, read as the reverse complement.
ACAGTAGATATCGACCCCTAGTCGATCAGACCTTCTTAGGCTGAGCTATGGTCACGTTTCCGCACCTACCCCTCTGTAATATTGTTTCTTTTTTCTTGTATTGTTTCTTTTTTGTAATGTATTTGCCTTACCTTGATTCCTAGATAAATGGTTCAAAAGGAAAACATTAAGTTAACAAATGTAAAACTGCACTGTTTGAATTGTAAATTATTTGTAGAAGACTAAACAGGTGTAGCATTTTTGCCCACCTAGTGCCTTAACTAGTGCGGGTCTCCGAAATAGAGGAATACATCTAGTTTGACATTAAATTACCAACCTTATTCTAAACTAAAATATTGTCGTGTTTTGTCCGTCTGATGAGCGTGGGTATAATGACTCACACGACAAGGGATTCTCCGTTTCTGGTTCTTTAGTGAACTTCTTCTTAACACAATACACAATACAAGATACAACTAATTGTGTCCCAGATGGCAGGTTAATAGATGACGGGAAAACTAGCTCTGGCACAGAACAGCAGCTTTGCTGTCCATACCGATGAGCGTTGTTCCCTTTACTGACTGTTTACGTAACCAAGGTAACGAGCTATCTCTCTCTCTGGGTGATCATGTGACATACAGTAACCAATCAACAATAACGGTAACATAAACACAACAACAACAACAGGGAAAGCCACCCATGGTGGACTGTCTCACACTATCCCCCTTCAAGAGTACTGAGTCCCCTTCAGTACAGGTGACTTAACATTAACATGTCTAGGAATAGAACAGTTGACTCAATGAACATGTCTAAATTATTTGATTACTTACATCACATTCTTTGCAAACTCGTAGGCCCTATAGCTAAACAGCAGTGAAACAATTAAAACACTTAACTACTTGTAAACAGTTTTTACAGTAAAACATTTTTTTTTTCTTTATAATGCAAAACTTCTTGGATGAAGTAACCAATCTGCCGATAAACTAAACAGTCTCTCTTTCAATAACTAGTTCCTGAATCTCTCTGGCTTATTAACCATGCGTCCCTTAGATGTTTTAACAGTATTTTTTGGAGTGTCCTCTTGTCTTTTTTCCTGCTGACACCTTGGAGCTTTGAGATGAGGTTTCTCCTCTTGATCACATGACTCTCGAGAAGCTCCTTCCCCTGCTGGATCTTTATCATTGTCTTTCTGTAGTGGCAGCTCTGGTACCAACGGGACATCCTCTTCAGGTAGCTGTGTAGCTGGGTCTTGGCACTGCTGCAGCACTTGACTCCTTTGACGTTTTATCCCAGCAGGGACCACCTCACTATTGTATGGTTTAAGCCGATCATGGTGCATTATCTTTCTGCGCTTCAACCCTTGAATATCGTAGAGGACAGGACCACGGCATCCAGCCACAATCAAGGGGCCCTTCCAAGGTGCTTGAAGCTTGGGGCTTAATCCCTTCTTTTTCGTGTCATCCTTTACATACACCAAATCTCCAACGCTGTAAGAATGTTCTCGTGCTCGGACATCATACATCTTCTTCTGACGTTCTTGTGCAGTGCGGAGGTGCTCCCTCGCTGTGCTTTGTGCCTCCTTAAGTCCTTCTCCCAGGTTATGAAGGAAATCTGCTACCTCCATTCGGTCAGATTTGAGTTCTGCAGCCCCAGACTGGATATCCTGTGGTTGATGAACTTCTCGGCCAAACATGAGCCTGTTAGGTGTGAACCCTGTGATTGCATGGCGTGAGCTGCGGTAGGCTGAGGTGAGTAGTGACAGATGCTCATCCCAGTTCTTTTGGTTCTGGTCCACGTAGCACCGGATCATCTGGAGTAAAGTTCTGTTGAACCTTTCCACCTGTCCGTTAGAGGCAGGGTGGTAGGGGGTGGTCCTTGTCTTTGTGATCTGTAGGAGCTTGCATACATTCTGGAACAGGGAACTCTCAAAATTGCGACCTTGGTCAGTGTGCAACTCGAGGGGGGCTCCAAATCGGGCGATAAAGTCATACACAAGCCTCCTTGCTGTTGTTTCCGCCCCTTGGTCAGGAACAGCAAAGGCTTCGACCCATCGAGTAAACTGGTCAATTATGACGAGAATGTACTTGTTTCCAGAGCTGGATACAGGGAATGGCCCGAGGATGTCTACGTGGAGACGGTCCAAAGGTGCTCCAGCTTGGTAGCTTTGCAACTTGGCTCGTTTCACTGGTCCCGTAGTTTTGCATGCATTGCAGTGCTGGCATCTCTTCACAAACAGATGGACTTCTTCACCCATTCCATACCAGTGATAGCTCTGGCGTAAGCGCTCCAGTGTTTTTGCTTCCCCAAGATGACCAGATTGAGGAGGATTATGGCAAGCCTGCAGGACCTCTCTTTGCATGGAAGCTGGAACTAGTAGCAACACGGTTGGTTGTTGGGCTCCTACTCTCTCCCAGGAGTAGTAGAGAACTCCTTGCTGCAGCATGACCTGAGGCCAGCAGAGCCAGAACTTCCTCACTGCAGGGCTCTCAAGCATCACCTGATCTTTAGTAGGGAGGGTTCCTGATTCTTTCCATGTGTGGAGGGTGGAGAGGACAGGATCAGCTTTCTGAAGTTTGGCAAGCTCTTCCAATCTGACTGACTGCAGCCAGTTAACTACTGGAGTCTCCAGCATGGTTGTATGTGGTGGATCTGTTTCCATCGACTGAGTGTTATCACCACTGGTCTCACCAGACTCAATACTCCTAACTGCGAGCGGCACAACATCATCAACATCGTCTTCAAATCTTGTCCACTGCTCATGAAGTCTTCGGCAGTACTTACATCCTTGACATGGTAGATCAGACAAGTTCTTTCCAGCTTGGTAACAGTCACATTTGTCTGAATGTTCTCTGGTTTGCCTTGACATGGCATCAGCATTGCAGTGTTGCCGGCCCGCTCGATGCTCTATGTCAAAGTCATATTGGCTCAACTCTTCCAGCCAGCGAGCCAACTGACCTTCAGGGTTTTTGAACCGAAACAGCCAGGTGAGACTGCCATGATCTGTTCGTAGCAGAAACTTCTTGCCCAGTAGGTAGTGGCGGAACTGACGAGTGTAGCGGACGACAGCAAGTAACTCACGTCTGGTAACACAGTACCTCTGCTGAGCTGGTGTAAGATGGCTGCTGGCGTATGTTAGGACTCGCTCTTCTCCCCACTGGAGTTGTGACAGAACAGCTCCAATACTGTGGTTCGAGGCATCAGTGTCTAGAATGTACTTGCCTCCAACAGTGGGGTATCCCAGCACTGGTGTAGTTGTCAGTTTTTCTTTCAGCTTTGTAAAAGCATCTTGGTGCTCATTTGTCCACAGGAATGTAGCCCCCTTCTTTGAAAGGCTGTGGAGAGGGCTTGCCAGTTCTGCAAAAGCTGGAACAAACTTGCGGTAGTAGTTACACAGTCCAAGAAAAGCTTGCAGCTCCTTCAGGTTGTTGGGTGGCTCCCAGCGCTGTACATCCTTGACCAGAGCTGGGTTTGGACAGATCCCATCTCCACTCACAATGTGGCCCAGGAAGAGAACTTCCTCTTGAAGCAAGTGACATTTAGAAGGCTTCAGCTTCAACCCATAGCTGTGGAGACACTTGAAGACCTGTGCGAGCCGGTCCAGGCTTTCATCCACTCCCCTGCCAATGACAATGACGTCGTCAAGGTAGATCAGCAATGTTTCCCATTGGAGTCCCCTGAGGACGAGCTCCATTGCCCTCTGAAAGGTGCTTGGGGCATTGCAGAGCCCAAATGGCATGCGGGTGTATTCATAGAGGCCCCATTTGGTGATGAATGCTGTCTTCCCGCGGTCTTGGTCATCCACTGCTATCTGCCAATAGCCAGACTGAAGGTCAAGTGTTGAGAACATTGTAGCTTCCCCAAGAACATCAAGACACTCTTCAATCTTGGGCAAAGGATAAGCGTCCTTTACCGTCAGACTGTTCAAGCCGCGGTAATCTATGCACCACCGTACTCCTCCATCCTTCTTGCGTACTAAGACGACCGGAGAGGCCCACTCCGATGATGATGGTGTAACGACACCGGCTTTAAGCATGTCTTGAAGATGTGTTTGCTCTTCACTTTGAAATCCAAGAGGTGCCCTTCTCACTCGCTGGCGCACAGGCTTAGCCGATCCTGTGTCAATCTTGTGTGTGACAGCAGACATGTAACCCAGGTCGGAATCACTTTTGGCAAAGAGGGATTGGTAGGTCACTAGCAGTTGGATAAATTGTTCTTGTTGCTCCTCACTGAGTGCCTCACTAGTAGCACCAACCAGGCTTTGGAGATGTTCAGGTAGCTCAGAGATTGCTGCTACTCTTCCAACCACCAGTGATGGCACACTCTCTGACTCTCCCTCTATGATGGGCTCTACACTTTGCTCAGGTGAACATGATGGCTCCTCAGGATAAGCTTCAACTAAGAGTCCAAGGCATGCTCCTCTTGGCAGGGCCGCTTTGCTGGTCGAGAAGTTGCATAGCCGGACTGGCACCCGCTTCTCCATAGTGGTAACAACACTCCCGGAGACTACATTTTCTGTGATGTTCAAAGGCTCTAGTACAGCTGGAACACCTGGCCTTGGTTCTTCCACCTCGCCCCAGACCACACATTCAGATGTAGGTGGTATGGTGGTGGTCTCTCCTAGGGTCACTCTGGCAACATGATAGTCTGATCCATCCCCTCTTACTATTTTGGAGGGCACAAGTTCGTTACCGATGAACACCTTACCACGGGTGTGGATGACAACATCATGAGTCTTCATCAGATCCAATCCTATGAGGACAGAGTCACGTATGGGGGCTACGTGTACATCCCAGTCGATTGTTTTGGCTGCAATTTTAAAGGTGACGTTCAGTCCACGTTTTGCTTCCATGCCATCTCCAACTCCCGCATTTAGAAGGTAGGTCTTACGTAGGCTTGTCGGATCACCTCCAGAGAAACTCCTATACAGCTCCTCTGAGATTACTGTTGTCTGGGCTCCCGTGTCCACCACAGCCTGTGTTGGAATGCCGTTTACTGTCACCGGAATCTGTAGACTCTCACCCTCGTTTTTGGTGCAGCCAATCTGTAGCCCTTGTGGTTTGTGATCTGCATGTAGTCTCCCTTCTGACCGCCCCCGTTGGTCTGGGCCTTTGTCACCGCGGTTACGTGCAGCTGTTGGGCTCGGCGATCTACTGCAGTCCCTCCTGAAGTGTCCTTGTTCTCCACATTTATAACATGGGCCAGCTGCTCCCCGGGTTGGGCTTGGTGACTGGGAGCGCATCCGGCCGGGCTGCACCTGATAATGGTTCTGTGTCCTCTCTAGTGACAGGGGACGTTGTGTTGTTGCTCTAGTTTTATGATGTTCAAACTGCAGCTGTAGATTCCCTACTGTATGTACGAGGGTCTTGACTTGGTCCGTTAGTGTAGCAAACTGTTCAGCAGTTACATACTGAGGGGTCTGTACCCTACGAGAGGTAGGAGTAAAGTCCTCACAGATGTCTCCATCATCAGCCCAAGAAATGCGTCGTGTTCTGTTCTTTATTTCTGTTTCACGTCCCACCGTAGCTTTGAAGTTGTGTTCATGAGCCTCTACACACTTTTGAGCCTCTGCAAGGGAGCATGGATCTCGGTTCATAACTTCATAGGCCACTTTTTGATTTTTTAGACCTTTAAGAAAGGCATCAGTTGCAAGTTGATCTTGCAGCTGGAGATCCACTCCTGGATATGCAAGTGTGACGAGGCGTCTCACCTCTTCTGCAAATTCAGCTGACGCCTCTCTACCTTGCCGAAGTTCTCCCAACTTTCTCCTTACTGTGGTAGGGGGGTCTCTTTTCCCAAAGCGCTGAGTAAGCTCCTCCACTAAGAGAGCATAATCCTCCCGTGTACGTTCTGGCAGTGAGCAGACATATCGTATTGCAGCTCCTCTTAAGCATTCATGCAGCCTGTCCACTCTTTCTGTAGTACTCCATCCATACTTCCTGGCCTGGCGCTCAAATGGCAACAAGAAAGAGTCCCAGTCATCATTTCCTTCAAATGTGGCAAGTTTAGGTCTACGCACTTCTTGCAGAGTGTGCTGACTGTTGTGACCAGAACTATTCAGTCTCTGCTCACCATAGGGAAATGAGCGTTGGGTTTCATTCTCAGAGTCTCTAGTGTCTCTCCATCTACTGTCAGGTTCAGCATTGCCGCCCCTCCTGGTGGGACCAAAGTTGCGAGTGCGCTGATTGATGACATCCAACTCAGCTGCAAAGGGGGCACCAACACGAGTTTTTGGTCTTACTGGTATATCCCAAGAGGCTGAAGGTATAGCTTCAGGCTCAGAAGCATGCCTGTCCAATGTGGGGCGCTGTAAGATCTTATCCCCATTTCGACTGGAAGCAGCAAGTGGTGGTGAGGCTTGCTGTGTAACGGGATTTCCTCCTGTTATGTGTGTTAGTACGGGGGCTAGCATCATTTGCAGGTGTTTTGTCTGCTGATTTTGGCTATCCAACAAAGCTTGTAGCCATGTTGGGGCTCTATCAGGCTCAGTAGGTCCTACTGTAGCTCCTTGTTCCTCTGTCATTTTATTGAGTTTTCTGTTCATGTAATTGTCCTTTTATTTTCGGTGGATTGTCTGTTCCACTTGTCTTGTTCTCATTCATGTAGTTGTCTCTTTGTATTATTTAGTTGTTTATTTATATAATTGTCTCTTTGATTTTGTTGAGTTGTTTATTAATGGAATTGTCCGCTTAATTTAGTTGAGTCTAACGGGAGTACAGTCTGCCCAAACACCACCAGGTGGCAGTACTCAACCAGTTGTTGTAGTAACTCCTGAATCCAGTCAGCTGGCTAGCTAGCTGTCTCCTGTTAGCCCCTATTAGCTCCCGTTAGCTTTGGCTCTTATAACTTTATTATCTTCCGTTAGCTTCTGTTAGCTTTTCCTCTGTCAGGTGGATGTACTCACGGATGATCGCTACTTCTGACACCAGTTGTCGTGTTTTGTCCGTCTGATGAGCGTGGGTATAATGACTCACACGACAAGGGATTCTCCGTTTCTGGTTCTTTAGTGAACTTCTTCTTAACACAATACACAATACAAGATACAACTAATTGTGTCCCAGATGGCAGGTTAATAGATGACGGGAAAACTAGCTCTGGCACAGAACAGCAGCTTTGCTGTCCATACCGATGAGCGTTGTTCCCTTTACTGACTGTTTACGTAACCAAGGTAACGAGCTATCTCTCTCTCTGGGTGATCATGTGACATACAGTAACCAATCAACAATAACGGTAACATAAACACAACAACAACAACAGGGAAAGCCACCCATGGTGGACTGTCTCACAATATTGTCAGGGTGCAGTAATTGGGGCAGATCTCATTACAACTTAGAGGCGCTACAAACAAGGAATCTTCTGTAAATGTAACGTAAATTAAGTTACATTAATATTACTACAATATAAAACCCTGTCTCAAGCCTGCACAGCAGGCTACAGAGTGCTACAGATTAAAAACAAAAAAACAGCCTAAAACATAATCAGTTAAAAACATTTAACTTTAACAAAAAACGAAACAAAAAAAATCACAAGAATGAACACAGTTCAACAGTCAAAGGCCTTTTTGAATAAGGGAGCCAATATAGTGAGTGTAGAATGGGGGCTATGTGGGGGTTATGTGCTCGTATTTGCGGACTCTCATCAGGATCCTGGCAGCGCTGTTCTGGATGCATTGCAGCTTCTGTATGCTTTTGCCAGGAATGCTTTTGCCAGGAATCCTGATGAAGAGCGCATTGCAGTAGTCCAGTCTTGAGGAGATAAAGGCATGGACAAGTTTCTCTGCATCTGAGGGTTAGAGTGGGACGGAGTTTGGAAATATTTCTGAGATGATAGGAGGTTTTGCACAGGTGTTTTATATGGTCACTGAAGGTCAGGTGAGGGTCAAACCTAGGGAAAGCACCTAGGGAAAAGCACCTTGGACAGGAAGGCAAGGTTGGAGACTAGGTCAAACCCATGGATGGGTACATTTATTGTTTTCAGAATTTTTATGTTTAAATATACAAATTATACATTATCTACTTAAAATAGGCATTTTCCCAGACTTTTTCAGAATAGAAATCTAATCAGTAAAAACTAATCTAAAACTAATCTAAGCAAGCCTTTAGAATATGGATAATAACACATACAGTACATACAAATCTTACTATACTCCTCTTACTGTAGGCTATTGCCAATGTTTTGAACGATATGTACTGTCTCTGCTTAGAAAACACATTGATCCACTGCTAGATGTTTTTAAATTTGCCTATAAACAGAACCATAGCACAGAGGATGCTATTCTCTATATCACACATTCTGTATCCAAGCACCTCGAGAACAAAATTCGGCCTATGCCCGAATTATGTTTGTTGATTTTAGTTCCGCCTTTAATGCGGTACAACCCCACGTGCTCTTAGGAAAGCTCAAAGACATGGGTGTCAATAGTACTTTAATCAAATGGATCCATTCCTTCATGTTAGAAAGAGAACAGCAAGTGAAAGTCAATGGAACACTGTCAGTGACTAAACACTGCAGTACAGGTGTCCCCCAAGGTCACAACCACAGCTACGCGCGAATCATGCGAAAGGGAGCAAGATATGGCCACTAATAAGCTGCCAAACCAAAAGGTCTATCATATCAAAACATAATCTAGGGATGTATAGGAATAAAAAAATCACATCTAGAATTTTCCCACCCAGATGGTAATGAAATGTTCAGGTACTCTTGGCTGAGGGCTTTACCACGTCACGCGCAGTATCAACCAATGAAAATGCGTAGAGTGCGCCCAAGATACGCCCCTATATTTGCATACACATCTGACAATGACAAAGACAAACTATTCTATGTGAATAGATAGGTGAATACAACATTGTCTTTCGCTTTATCAGATGTGTATGCAAATATAGGGGCGTATCTTGCATGTTGTCCACGCCCCTGCGCATTTTCATTGGTTGATACTGCGCGTGACGTGTGAAGCTCTCAGCCAAGAGCAGACACTACTGAATTTCCAATCATAGCATGTTTTTTTTTTTTTAAAGGGTTAGGGCATATGAATCATAGTGGAGGTATGATACATCGCATATATATGGCATATATATATATTCTTTGGTGGAAAGGCATTTTTTAAAGCCATTTTTAGTCACCACAAGTCTGTTCAAACCCAGGCAGCGAGACCAGCAGGAAAACACAACTAGATCTTCTATAATTCTAACTGGATAGTACTTCGTTTCCAGTCATAGTCAGCTAGATGACTTACTTAGCTAGCTTACTTTTACTTATCAAATGTACATTTTGTGATATAAACGCAGTGGAGACACTCTCAGCTGTCTTGCATCGCGCATAGCCCAGAGCGTATTATGTCTAATTGAGTCAACTGGTATTGTGGTTATCACCAAGTTCTCCCATACAGTGCTGATGGACTAGTATAGACCATTGCCGACATGTGTGAAAGGGGACAACACGGGAATAGCTTGGGATGTCGACATAGTTTGGGATTCCATGGAAATTATAGGGAGAAACAGGCTGTGTGAGAACGGGGGGACGACTAACGACTCTCTCCCCGTCTGTGATGATAACTGCTTTCACACGTCACGCACGGTATCAACCAATGAAAATGCGTAGGGGCGTGGACAACATGCAAGATACGCCCCCAGATATTTGCATACAGATCTGATAAAGTGAAAAAGAAAGAATAAATGTGGAAAAGAAAGAATGAACGTGGAAAAGAAAGAATGAAAGAATGAATGTGGAAAAGAAAGAATGAATGTGGAAAAGAAAGAATGAATGTGGAAAAGAAAGAATGAATGTGGAAAAGAATGTGGAAAACAAAGAATGAAAGTGGAAAACAAAGAATGAATGCGTAAAAGAATAAATAAATATAGAAATGTATTTCGTTATACTGTGTGTATTCATTCATTTGTTTGTTCATACATTCATTTATGTATCTATATATTTATTGTTAATTTTGACAGACTTGGTCCTCCATATCCTGGAGCCACATTGAAGAGCAAGGTGAGCTGACGGAGCTGTTGATTGGCTGTGAGAGACTCCTCCCACAGACGCTGGTTGGTCTCCCTCAGGATGGCCACCTCCTCCAGCAAGGCCACCGTGTCCCGCCTCTCCTGATGGACCACAGAGACTAGTGGCGCTTTTCCATTACAGCGCCAAAGCAGGCCAAAGCAGGCCAGCCCGCTTCGGCCTGCTTCTTTTCCCCTTTTCCATTGTCGTCCCAGGTCGGTTCGGGTCGCTTCTTTAGCTCCACATCGAGAGCAGGGTCTAAATTTTAACATCCAGATCTTTTTGCCAGGCTGCGTGTGACGTGTGACGCTGCACACCGTTGATTGGTCAATGGAAATCGTCATCCCATGTCCATAGATTTCTTCACTAACCGCCATCTTGAAATACCACATTCGCTCTAGGAAAATGTCACTAGAGTTTCTGTAATAGCTTATTAATAAAGATTCGAAAAATTATGCTGACCATCGTATTATCTTAGTTTAATGTCATTTCAATGAATCATAGAACTTTTATTTACAACAAGCACAACACAAAAATCGCTATTATGCACCGTCTTTGTCCGTGAATAACACCGGCTGTGGAGGTGGTACAAACACAATACTCCTTTGCTAACTTCACCATCGGTATACGGTCATTTTGAGCCCTTAACCACCGCGCTGACACCCCGAGAAGTTATGCTTTTAACCGTAAACTCGATGAACCCGGAGTTCACCCGCTTCTGCTGCTGTGCTGTCCAGCCATTTTCGCCGTTCACTCATGAGTCAAATGCCGGTAGATTCGCGTCTTGTCGGCGTTTCCCGATGATGATACTACAGTTCATAAAGCAGACAAGTGAAGGCAGTGGTTTTAAGGGTTCAAAAAACATGACTTTATTATGTGTACATAGCTTAGAGCAGTGTTTCTCAACCCTCTCCTCGGGGCGCCCCAGCCGCTCTACATATTTGATCTGTTCCACCACCAGCACACCTGATTCAACTGATCAAGTACAAAGCAATTATGATTAGTAGAATCAGGTGAGCTGGTGGTGGAACAGATCAAATATGTGGAGCGGCTGGGGCGCCCCGAGGAGAGGGTTGAGAAACACTGGCTTAGAGGTCTCTCTTTCTCTTTCTCTCCCAAAAAATCACGGCTGTTGTTGCTGTGTACACCCGGAAGCTTTTTGCCAGGCTGCGTGTGACGTGTAACTCCGCCTACTATCGTCTACTCCTCCTACTAGTCCGGGTCGGTTTGTGTATAATGGAAAACCAGAACTGATCTAAAGCGGGCTGAACCGACCTGACGCGAACCGACCTGGGCCGACCTGGGCTGCTGATGGAAAAGCCCCATAGGTCACACAGGGAGGATGACATGTAGAGGAGTGACACAGACTTGCCCTACCCTCCTGCATACCCTCTATGTTCATGAGAGTCTATGGAAAGCATGCAAGCCTACACTAGAGAAGTGTCCACACCTCTGATCTGAAATTTGTGTTACAGAATGACAAGGTGAGAGGTTCTGAGAGATGACACCTTGAGTCACCAGCACTTCAGGTATTTGTCATTGTATTAGCAATTCTATTTTATGAACATAGTAGTATTTCATAAAAATGGTGTGTAGGTAACAGTGGGCAATCATTTTAAATGTACTGTCTTCTTTTTTTATTACAGCTTTGATGCCCAGATGGGATGGGAAGGAACTAAACTACAAGTCCCACTAGATGCTTTATGGACTATAATGATAAATTCATACACACGGACACAACATTATTATTGTTTCCTTTTTCCATTTTTTCCATTCCATTTTGTTTTCTCTTTCTGCTGCAATGTCGACTGAAACTGAAGCCTTAAGAATTTTATTCTCTTGTACTTCATAATGGTATTTAATAAACTTTTGGCACACATGGCAATAACAAATCATGAATCTTTAATTATTATTATTTAGCAGTTTAAACATGCCCTGAAAGTTTGTTTCCTAAGGGTTAGCTGACAACCCCACTGACAGGTGACAGGTAGATAATGACAGGTAGTGTAATGGGTAGTGGTTGTCCTGGCGGAGTGGTTGGGGGTGGAGTTAACTACCTATTGTTCCACCCATTACCTGCCTGTGAAAAGTGTCTGTGAAAACTTTGAGGGTGAATTTCTCTGTTTGTTTAATTGGGGGGTATCAACATTCAAATACGCATAACGTCTTCAACTTTTTTCTGATTTCGAATGAATGAATGAATGAATGAATGGTCTTTATTGTCATTGATATAGTACAGGTACCAAACAACGAAATTTGGGAGGGGGGGCTCCCCTGGTGCTAGGAAAGAAGAAAAAAAGAAAAGAAAAAGAAAGGAGCTGGTTTACATAAATAAAGGCTATGTACACTATCCACTATACTATACTGTACAAATAAAACACTGTGCTGTACTCTATGCTATGCTATACCTATTCTACACTGACTGCCTCCATCTCCAACTCCGCCACCCCCCCCCCCCTGCTGTCATCTTCCCCCCTCCTGATTACCCTCCCCCTACTCCTCTCACTACTTTCTCCCCTGTTGACTCCTCCCTCATCACTACTATCATCACCGCCTCCAAAACAACCACCTGCTCCCTCGACCCCCTCCCTACCACCCTGACCAAGGCCTGCCTCCCTGCCCTCATCCCCCACCTCACTGCCCTCTTCAATCAGTCACTATCCCAAGGCCACGTTCCCTCAAGCTACAAACTTGCCGCTGTCACCCCCATTCTCAAAAAGCCCACTCTTGACCCAGCCAATCTCTCCAACTACCGCCCCATCTCCAACCTACCATTCCTTTCCAAAACCCTAGAGCGCGCTGTCGCTGCCCAACTTCACTCCCACCTCCAATCCAACAAACTGTATGAACCCCTTCAATCTGGCTTCCGCCCACATCACAGCACCGAAACAGCCCTGGTCAAAGTAATCAACGATCTCCTCACCCCTGCAGACTCAGGTGCCCTCAACATCCTAGTTCTACTGGACCTGAGCGCAGCCTTCGACACAGTGTCCCACTCCATCCTCCTTCAAAGGCTGCGCCAACTGGGTGTTGAGGGCACCGCCCTGGACTGGCTCACCTCCTACCTCACCAACAGACAACAGTTCATCTCCCTCTCCGGTCACACCTCCTCCTCCTCCTCTGTCACACAGGGGGTCCCACAAGGCTCAGTCCTCGGCCCCCTGCTCTTCCTCTGTTACACACTCCCCCTCGGTCACATCATCCGCCAATTCAACCTGGACTACGCCGACGACACCCAGATTTACATCACCACAAACTCCATCCAGAACCCACCCCTCACTCACATCGAAAACTGCATTTCAGCAATAAAAACCTGGCTCACACACAACTTCCTCAAACTCAACAGTGAAAAGACCGAAGTCATCCTCATCGGCACCAAATCCATCCTCACTAAAACCGGACCCATCACACTCACCATTGACGACACTACCATCACCCCCTCCCCCCTGGCTCGCAACCTCGGCTTCATTCTGGACCCCACCCTCTCATTCGATCCCCATGTCAGTTCTATTGTCAAGACATCCTACTTCCACCTCCGAAACATTGCAAAAATCAGACACTGCCTCTCCCCCCCCGCTGCTGAATCCCTCATCCACGCCTTCATCTCCTCCCGCCTTGACTACTGCAACTCCCTACTCACCGGCATCACCTCCCGCTCCCTCCATAGACTCCAGATGGTCCAAAACTCTGCTGCACGCCTCCTCTCAAACACCCGCTCCCGTGACCACATCACTCCTGTCCTCCACTCTCTCCACTGGCTCCCCATCAAAGAACGTATACAATTCAAAGTCCTCATCCTCACATACAAAGCCCTCCATAGCCTGGCCCCCCCTTACCTGACTGACCTCCTTCTCCCCCACCGCCCTACCCGTACCCTCCGATCCTCATCCATTGTTCCCCTCACTGTCCCACCCTCAAAACTCAAAGGCTTCGGTCACCGTGCCTTTTCACGAGCTGCACCCCGCCTCTGGAACTCTCTCCCTCAACCACTCAGAGACTCACCCTCACTCCTCACTTTTAAATCCCACCTCAAAACCTACCTGTTCTCCCATGCCTACAGCCTCCCCTACCCCTAGCCATCTCCCCCATCCCGGCCACCCCCCCCCGCCCCCCCCCCCCCTGGACACGCATACAACCTCCCCTACCCCTACCCATTTCCCCTAACCCTCCCACCCCCCTGATATGCATACAGCCTCCCCTAACCCTAACCACCTCCCCCCGCCCCCTACCACCCCCCCCCCCCCCCCCCCTCCCCGTTCGCTGATTCTGTGTTCCATGTGTCCATGTTGCTTGTTGTTTTTGTGTTTTTCGTATCTCCTATATTGTCAGCGTCTTTGAGCCTCGGAAATGCGCTATATAAATTTAATGAATTATTATTATTATTATTCTAACATTTCCTATTTCTCTGCAACCTTATGTACCCTAGGGTTGTCATATTGCACATAGTGTTATTGCACATTCATTTAAAGTGTCGCAGTTTGCAGGCTTGAAATGTACACATTTGTGCCTCAGCACTACACCTGATTTTTTCAATCCAGCAGCTGCCATCAATCCGTCCAGACTGTCCAGGGCCCAGAACCTAGGTCTTTGCTGTGTTCAGGGCCTGGATGGCCCTGGGGTAGAAGCTGAGCTTCAGTCTGTTTGTCCTTGCGAACATGGTCCTGTACCGCCTGTTCGAGGGCAGCCGAGCAAAGTGTTCGTACCCAGGGTGGGATGGGTCTCTGGAGATCTTGGAGGCCTTCCTGAGGCAGCGTGTGTTGTACAGCTCTACCAGAGAGGGGAGGGGGGCGCCGGTGATCTTCTGGGCCGTTCTCACGACTCTCTGTAGCGCATTCCTCTCTGCGGCTGTGCAGCTGGAGAACCAGTTGCAGATGCAGTAGGTGAGGATGCTCTCCACTGCGCAGCGGTAGAAGGCCACCAGTATCTCCTGACTGGTGTGGTCTTTCCTGAGGACTCTCAGGAAGAAGAGCCGCTGTTGTGCCTTCTTGATGATGGCTGCTGTGTTGTTCTTCCAGGACAGGTCATCCTGTATGTGCACCCCCAGGAATCGGAGGGTTGAGACTCTCTCCACGCTCCCTCCGTCGATGAGCAGGGGCTGGACCTCAGATTTTTTCCTCCTGAAGTCCACGATGATTTCCTGGGTCTTTGACTGGTTCAGCAGCAGGTTGTTAACCTTGCACAGCTTGCTCAGCTGCTCTACCTCATCCCTGTACGCCGCCTCGTCCCCCCCCGAGATGCAGCCCACCACGGTGGTGTCGTCTGCAAACTTTACGATGGAGTTGCTGGGGTGGACGGGGGTGAAGTCGTAGGTGTAGAGGTTGTAGAGGATGGGGCTTAGCACGCAGCCCTGGGGGGACCCAGTGCTGAGTCTGAGGGCTGTGGAGGTGTGGGAGCCCACCCGCACCCTCTGGGGGTGGTCGGACAGGAAGTCCTTGATCCATGCACATATAGAGTGTGATAGTCCCAGGTCTAGTAGTTTGGTCACTAGCCTGTCTGGAAGGATGGTGTTGAAGGCAGAGCTGAAGTTCACAAAGAGCAGTCTCGCGTAGCTGTTTCCCCTCTCCAGGTGGGATAGAGTGGAGTGGAGAGTCGTCGCGATGGCGTCCTCTGTGGACCTGTGGGCTCTGTAGGCGAACTGGTATGGATCCAGGTTGGGCGGGAGGCGTGTGACTATGTGGGCCCGGACTAGTTTCTCGAAGCACTTCATGATGATTGGTGTGAGTGCCACCGGGCGGTAGTCGTTTAGGCAGCTCACCGTGCTTTTCTTCGGGACTGGGATGATAGTTGAGGTTTTCAGGCAGGGTGGGATGGTGGCCTGGGACAGGGACTGGTTGAAGATGTTGGTGAAAACCCCGGCCAGCTGGTCGGCGCAGTCCCTCAGCACCCGTCCCAGGACGCCATCCGGCCCTGAGGCTTTCCTGGGGTCCACCGCCTTCAGCACGCGTCTCACTTCATGCTCTGTGAGGGTGAGGCTGCTGAGAGCTGGAGAGAGTGGTGTTTGTGTTGTGGTTACCTCCGTTCGCCCCTCGTCGAACCGGGCGTAGAAGGTGTTCAGCTTTTCCGCCAGCAGGGGGTCATCCTCTGCGGCTGTGAGCCTGTTGGCTCTGAAGTTTGTCATGTGCTGAACCCCCTGCCACACCCGCCTGGAGTCGTTGCTCAGGAAGCATTCCTCAATCTTCTCTCTGTGGTCTGCCTTGGCCTCCCGGATGCCGCGCTTTAGGTTAGCCCTGGTGGTGCTGTACAGCAGTGTGCCCTTCCCTGCGAAGGCGTTGTCCCTCTCATTGATCAGTTTTTGGACCTTCCCAGTCATCCATGGCTTCGTGTTGGGGTAGACCCGGACCCGTTTGTCCACGGTGACTGAGTTGGTGCAGTTCACTATGTGGTTCAGAACCGACGACGTGAACTGTTCCAGGTCCTCATGCTCATATTCCTGCCATGAGGTGTCATTCAGGCAGATCTGCAGTGGAGCGGACCCTGCTGGCCAGGTTCTGACAGTCTTAGTGGTGATGGGAGCACTTTTCCTCATGGTAGTGTAGGCTGGGATCAGGAGGATTGACACATGGTCAGACATGCCTAGATGAGCTAGCGATCTAGCCTTGTAAGCAAGCTTGATGTTGGTGTATACCTTATCCAGTGTTTTTTCTCCTCTTGTTGCACATTTAACATGCTGATAGAACTTCGGTAGTACTACCTTCAGGTCAGCATGATTAAAGTCTCCGGCGATTATATGGACTGCCTGTGGGTCCGCGCTCTGTTCACCACTGATGACGTCATATAGCCGCCCCAATGCTAAGCTACCATCTGCGTTAGGCGCAATGTAAACAGATGTTATGTACACTGCGTTGAATTCCCTCGGGAGGTATGTGGGTCGGCATTTAACAGTCAAGTATTCCAGGTCTGGGGAGCAGTGGCTACTTACAGTTTTTGTGTTTAAGCACCAGCTGTCCTTCGTAGATATAATGAGGCCGCCTCCTCGCGTCTTCTCACTAAGCAGCGTCCGGTCCGCCCGGTGTAATGTCCGGCCTTCCAAGCCTACCGCGGAGTCCAAAATTGTGTCATTTAGCCAGGTCTCCGTGAGAATAATCACACAGCTATCTCCCACGATGTTATTAGTAGCGACATGCAGTCTCAATTCGTCCATCTTGTTAGCCAGAGACCTGACGTTGGATAGGAAAATGTTTCAATGTATGACACATCATTTGAAAGCTTACAATCTGCCTTTTCAAAATGACCTTGCCCTACTTGGGGACTTTTTCATCAGACCCTGTCACACATAGGGGTGAGAGCAACAGGCTGCCAGTCGTTTAGGCATGTTACCTTGCCCTTTTTCAGTACTGGTAACAGTTTCAGTTTCAATGGGGAGGTGGCTACCAGCAGAGAGAGCTCAGTATATAAACAGTTTACTGGGCAGCAGTGTGATGATGCAGACAGACAGGGCTATGACATCATCACTTCCACCCTTGGCTACAGTTGTAGTTTCATCTGTTCTCATCGTGACCCGAAATCCTCAGTCTGTTGAGAGTGTTGGGACCGACATGTAACCATGGTGGAGACAGTGTTGTAGAACAACAGTCTAGCACCCTCATGTGTTAGTCTGAGCACATTACATAAGAGGAAGGAGGCCTCTAGTCCCAAATGAACTTGGTTTGGCTGCACATGCACGAGCCCAAGACACCACCTAGTTCACTCACACAATTACCCATGAATGGTTAAAGAAACGCCCTTAATTAATACTAATATGACTAAACATTTCCTTGATAATCAACAATTGTCATGTGCTCAGTCCAGAGTTGTTAGAATGACAGGTGTTTCTCTCTGTGCAGTTTGCAATGTTGCTGGGTCACAAAGGGTCACAATGTTGCTGGGTCACAAAGGGTCACAATGTTGCTGGGTCACAAAGGGTCACAATGTTGCTGGGTCACAACGGGTCACAATGTTGCTTGGTCACAACGGGTCACAATGTTGCTGGGTCACAACGGGTCACAATGTTGCTGGGTCACAAAGGAAGGCTGTGCTTCCATGGCCTCAGCTTAGAGGTCAAACCTCTCCCACCTGAGACAGCTGTACCTGTAGAACAACGGTCTAAGAGTCATATGTGAATAAATAAAGTATATTAGATTTTCTTGAACAGGTAGTGCTGCTTTCCTATTATTGATGTTTAGTGGACTCTTTTGGACTCTGGGGTTCTTTACTTAGTTCATGCTCCTCTTTCCCACCCTCAGTGAAAAAGCAGAACTCTGTCATATTATTTTGTACCCAGGCCAGCAGGGCCATACTCTTCTGTAATGGGCTACATTACACTAAACCCTGGCAGCACATCCCCCCACCCTGCAACACTGACTCCCCATAAAATACACAATCTCCTTTAAGGTCCTAGGGTGTTCAAGGATAAGAGATCCATTTCAAGATGGCGGAGAAAATGCTATAAAAACTAAAAATAATTGGGCCAGACCAAATTCCCTGACCAAAAATGCTATACATGTGCATGCCACAACTAGAGAGCATCAGTAACAATGGCAGAAATAATTACCATGATTAGACCATGGGTGGCGCTATAATAACAAATAGAAAATCAAGTAACTTCACAATGCTGGCATTTCTACCCCGTTGTATGAAAATGTATGAAATTTGGTACACATAATATGTGTCTTTCCTCATGGGGAACATATTTGCCTCAAGAACCCATAAAGTCCGCCATGATGGGTTTTTCTGCAGGTGGAAACATTTTACAACTGTAAGTCAGATTGGTCCGAAATTGTTTATGAACATGCGTGGTGCACGTCTCTCTATTGGGTGTTAAAAGGTAAGAGATCCATTTAAAGATATCAGAGAAACTTATATGAAAAGAAAAGAATTGGCCCAGAATTTTCAAATGATCGGAGAATTTGCCACATACAGTACATAATCAATATGGTTGGCAGTCGACAGGCTGATAGAGGGCACTACAATGTGTTACTCTGTCGAAGCATTTGAAGATATCTAAAAAAACAAGGACATTACAGATGTTTTACGTCTGTGACGTAATGACGCTTCATTTGATTCCCACGTTCCCACCCTCCCACCCTCCTCCCCTCCTCCATCTTTTATGAATGTGAGAGGACAGAGGAAGCAGCGGGGAGAGAGCGAGAGCTCTGCGGAGGAGCGAACGGGTCCCGAGAGGGGACGTGTCGCGGAGCGGGTCCCGAAAGGGGAAGCAGCGGGGTGAAAAGATTCGCTCAGCACGTCGGTGACGGTGCTGAGCTGCGCGGGACATAAATAAAATACCTATTCTACACCTGTTCCTCTGTGTCGACCTCCCTCTGTGCTTAGAGTCCCTTACATCTGGCGCCCAACGAGGGGCACAGAGAGGGGGTCGGCACACACCCACAGGATCATGGATTCGTCGTTCCAGGTGGTGGCGCACCTGGCCCGGATGCAGCAGGCGCAGGAGGCGATGGCTGCGGAGATGGTGCGGGGACAGGCGGAGAAGCGGGCCATGCTCCGCGAACTACTGGACCGCACCGAGCCACCCGGGGGAGGTCCCCGGGTTCGGGCCCAGAGGGGGGGGGGGTGCGGGACGAGCCGGAGGCCGTTCTCGACCCCTTCCCCGACAACCACCTGCCCCGACCGCTGGTTCCAGCCCCGGGCCCATCCCCAGTCCCGCGCCCTACCCCCGGGGCGCGGCCTGGGGTACGGCCTGGGGTGGAGCCGCGGCGGGAGCCACCAACACCTGCCCCGAGGACGGGGCGGGCCACCGGGGGGAGGAACGCACACGGGGGGCCAACCTCCACCCCACAGACGGCCCCACGGACGGTAGAGGAGGGATGCTGGCGATGCGGACAGCCTGGCCCAGCCTGGCCACCTCCGCCGGGACTGCCCCGAGATGGAGGTGGGTCAGGTAGTCCGCGTCGTCGGCAGACCGACCCCTCCCCCGCGTCCAACAGGCGTTTCGCATCCCAGTAAGGATACAGCGCGAGACGCACCAGGCACTGTTGGATTCTGGTTGCGAACAGACCATGATCCACCAGCGCCTGGTTCGACCCGGGGCATTGTTAGAGGCATCGCGGGATGATGTGTGTGCATGGGGATTGTCACAAGTATCCGGTGGTCACCATCGAAATTCGTTATGGGGGGAAAAAATATAGTGTCAAGGCGGCGGTTAGTCCGAGCCTCATGCACCCCCTGATTTTGGGTTTAAATTGGGCTGGGTTTCCACAGGTATTAGGGGGAACCACGGGGGTGCGTGCACGACCGACAGGGAAATGTGAGGCGTGCGCAGTGCTCTGCGCTGATGCGAGGGCGTCCGACGCTGCCGAGGAGCCGGAGGAGGCGGTGGGTCCAGCACCCGAGGATCCGCCGCCTGCGTTCCCTCCAGTGGCCGACTTCCCCCTCGAGCAGTCTCGCGACGCCACTCTACGCTCCGACTATGACCAGGTGATTAGTATTGATGGTGTGCTGGTACGGCCAGACGCTGTGCGCGCCCACCCGTATTTTGTAGTGGTTAGGGACAGACTGTATAGAGTGAGTCGTGACACTCGCAGGGACGAGGAAGTGACCCAGTTGTTGGTACCTAGGAGCCGCCGGGAAGCTATATTCCAGGCGGCGCATCATAACCCTATGGATACGACAAAACACTTAGGATACGACAAAACACTCAATCGGATAATGGCTCGATTTTATTGGCCGGGGATTCGGGCAGAGGTGCGGCGGTGGTGCGCATCCTGCCGCGAGTGCCAATTAGTCAATCCCCCGGCCGTGCCCAGGGCACCGTTGTGCCCCCTCCCCCTGGTAGAGGCACCATTCGATCGGATTGGGATGGATATAATCGGGCCATTTGAACGTTGCTCACAGGGCTATCGGTTCGTGTTAGTCCTCATAGACTACGCGACTCGATACCCCAAGGCAATACCGCTCGTACTATCTCTGCAAAGAGTGTAGCACAGGCGTTATTCCAGGTCATCTCCCGGGTGGGGATCCCGAAAGAGATCCTCACCGACCAAGGCACTAACTTTATGTCACGAACACTTAGGGAACTCTACGGGTTGTTAGACATTAAGGAGGTCCGAACGAGTGTGTATCACCCGGCCACTGACGGGCTGTGTGAGCGGTTCAATCGGACGCTTAAGTCAATGATCCGTAAGTTCATACACGAAGATAGTCGTAATTGGCATAAGTGGTTAGACCCTCTGTTGTTCGCAGTGCGGGAAGTACCCCAGGCTTCCACAGGGTTTTCCCCCTTTGAGCTCCTGTACGGGCGCAAGCCACGGGGCGTCCTAGACCTGATTAAAGAAAGCTGGGAGGAAGGGTCTAGTGACAGTAAAAATGAAATACAATATGTCCTGGACCTACGAGCAAAGCTCCACTCACTGGGGGTTATGTCACGGGAGCATTTGCTCGAGGCCCAGGAGCGTCAAAAACGGCTGTACGACAGAGGGACTAGACTACGCAATTTCGCACCGGGAGACAAAGTCCTCGTATTACTGCCCACGTCTAGCTCAAAATTACTCGCCAAGTGGCAAGGGCCGTTCGCGGTCACACGGCGAATTGGGGATGTAGACTACGAGGTAGTGCGGTCGGATAGAGGGGATAGCACACAAATATACCACATTAATCTCCTAAAAAAATGGAACGACGTGGTCCCTGTTTCCCTGGTGACGCTACTTCCCGAGAAAGATGAGTTCGGGCCGGAGGTCCCAAAAACTAGTACTAGCGCCCCGGCCTGCTTAGGCGACCATCTCTCGGCGAACCAGCGGGCGGACGTTGATCAATTGCAACATCGCAGATGTGTTCTCCCCTATACCCGGTCGTACTCGCCTCATAGAGCATCAGTTACGCAACCGGGTGTTACGGTACGTACACGGCCATACAGGCTGCCGGCTCACAAACGAGATGTGGTGAGCCGGGAATTAGATGCTATGCTGAAACTGGGCGTGCGAGGAGTCGCGCAGCGACTGGTGCAGCCCCATCGTGCTGGTGACAAAGCGCGATGGGTCTGTACGGTTCTGTGTTGACTATAGACGGGTGAACTCTGTGTCAAAATTCGATGCCTACCCTATGCCCTGGATCGACGAGCTCCTGGACCGGCTTGGCACGGCTAAATATTACACTACATTGGATTGCACGAAGGGACACTGGCAGATACCATTATCGCCGGTATCCCGGGAAAAAACAGCATTCTCTACCCCGCGGGGTTTATTCCAGTTCACCGCGCTTCCGTTCGGGTTGTTCAGGGCCCCGGCCACGTTTCAGCGGCTGATGGACCGTATTCTGCGACCGCACTCTGCGTATGCTGCGGCGTACTTAGAGGACATTGTCATCTATGCGGACGCCTGGCCGCAGCATATGCAGAGGGTGGCTGCGGTACTACAGTCGCTGAGGCAGGCGGGGCTGACGGCTAACCCGGCGAAGTGCGTGATCGGGCGGGGGGAGATCCGGTATCTGGGGTACATCCTGGGCGGTGGGGAGGTGCGACCGCAGGTGGATAAAACCACTGCGATCACCGCCGCCCCGCGGCCCAGGACCCGGAAGGACGTGAGGCGGTTCCTGGGACTGGCCAGCTACTACCGGCAGTTTGTGCCGGGGTTTTCGGAGCTGGCCAGCCCCCTTACCGATCTCACCCGGAAGGGGGCCCCAGATCCGGTCCAATGGAGTGAGCTGTGCCAAGTAGCGTTCGATGGGATTAAGAACGCCCTCTGTGGGGAGACAGTCTTGTATGCTCCTAACTTTAACATTCCTTTTTCTCTGCAGACAGACGCGTTGGATAGAGGGCTGGGGGCGGTGCTGACCCAGCAGGTGGAGGGAGCCGACCGTCCGGTGCTGTACCTGAGCCGAAAGCTGTCGGAGCGGGAGGGCAGGTACAGCACGGTGGAGAAGGAGTGTCTGGCCATTCGGTGGGCGGTCGGCGCCCTCCGGTACTACCTGCTGGGGCGCTCGTTCACCCTCTACTCCGACCATGCTCCCCTACAGTGGCTCCACCGCATGAAGGATACCAACGCGAGGATCACCCGGTGGTACCTCGCGTTGCAACCCTTCAACTTCACGGTGGTTCATAGGCCGGGGGCGCAGATGGTCGTGGCCGACTTCCTCTCCCGTGCAGGGGGGGGGGAGTAGGCTATCGGCCGGTTGTGTCCCCGGCCTCGAACTGGCGGTGGGGGTGTGTGGGGAGCATGGCATGTTCTGGCCTGCAGAGGGAGCCAGACTGTCGTTGGGAGGGGGGTAATGAGCTGATTACGGACAGGTGTCAGTGATCAGACTCGTTATCCCACTGGTCTATTTAACCTGTGTGTGTTTGTTCCCTCGGGAGAAGGAAGGGGCAGGAAGTACCTGCCGCACGGAGACACACTGTGAGACAGAGAGAGAGAGCCGCGGCGAGGACGCACAAGATCCCGAAAGGGGGTGTGGTGCGGAGAGCCGGGCAAACGGAGCGGGTCCCGAAAGGGGAAGCAGCGGGGAGAGAGCGAGAGCTCTGCGGAGGAGCGAACGGGTCCCGAGAGGGGGCGTGTCGCGGAGCGGGTCCCGAAAGGGGAAGCAGCGGGGTGAAAAGACTTGCTGCGCGGGACATAAATAAAATACCTATTCTACACCTGTTCCTCTGTGTCGACCTCCCTCTGTGCTTAGAGTCCCTTACAATCAGGAAATAATATGGTCTACTATATCCCTGAAGACCCCTTTTCCACATCCTGATTATCTGAATGCAACAGGACCACACATGCCCTGGTAAGTTTTAAATGTTTTAATATTTTAGACAAACAATGTTGATATCACTACGGTCACAGCTGGAACATGTCAAAACCGTCAGCCCCGTTATGTCATTTTAGTAAACAATTTTGGATTGAATTTAGGAATTTTAGTGAGGTTATTGAGGCAGCTAGCAACTAAGGAAAAAGGAAATGGCTGCAGTGTGCAATACATGTTTGACAGGGAAAAAGCATGCTCTTTTGTCAACTCCGTCAGACGTCAACTCCGTCAGGTTTTATGTTTGGTGACAAATCCTCCCATTACCTGTTATATGTGGTAATATAATACTATTTGTGAACATGGTATAATATTCCAATGTTATTTAATGGTTTTATTTACACATAAATGTAGATAGCTCATATTTTTTTATTTTTTTATTCTTATAGCCAAAATTTGCACCGGCTACTCCTCCCACATTTTGGAACTAGGTAGATATGAGAGGTGTCATAACGTGCAGCTCGTTCCCATTGCTTTTTTGAAGCTTCACATTTCCTAAACTGCTGTCAAGACTACAATTGTAAGTCTACAAACACAATTTTTACATCACAGTGTTCAGCTCTTCACACTGTCACTCAAAATCAGAACATCTAAGTAGTTTATAGTTTTTACCTAAAGGCCGTTTGTTTGAGACCTAGCAAAAGACAAGAAGGCATTAGCTTAGAGCTGGTTTCCATGACGACCCAACTGTTTACTTTCCCTCCTGCCCTTCGCCATGCCTTTGGTATGATTCCCTTTTCCCATGCCACTTTCATTAGCTTCCAGAGGTACTTCAAGACGCCTGGACTGTTCTTATATAGCCTGTATGGAACGCCGTTGGGCCCAGGGGCTGAGGCTGTTCTTGCCCGTTTTACTGTGCTCTCAACTTCGCTCCATGTAGGGGGCCTTGTTTCCATCTGGTGCTCAGGTGGTTGCCTTGGTGGCATGTCATCCGGAATGCTGGCTGGCACATGCCTCTGGTTGTCAGAGTAGGTCTTCCTCAGGTGCTCCTCAAGTTCCCTTATGGGTACTTTGAGGGTCCCCGTTTTCTCCTTGACAAAGAGGTCTTTGACAAACTTGTAGGGATCCCTGTAGAAGGCAGTCCTCGTACGCTCTTTCTTCTTGTGTTGCTTTCTCAAGCATTCTGCTCTTCGCAGTGTTGCAAGACGCTGCTTGATGTCGGCCTGTAGTGCCTCAAGTCCTTTCCTTTCCACTTCTGTGGCCTTCTTCCACTGTTTTCTCAGGCACCATCTTTCTTTCACAAGTCTTTCAATCTCTTGTTGTCTCCTGGACTTGAGATGGGCTGATGGTTCCTTCTGTGTCCCATGGTTCTTACTTTTCACCCCAAATCTCTCTGCTCCATAGCTGTAAATGATCTCTCCAATCTTGTCCAGCTTTCTTTCCACGCCCCCTTTCAGACCTTCTAGAAGATGGACAAGGTCTGTGTCGGTGTTTTCCCACTCCTTTTTCTGGCAGGCTTTAGGCCACAAGATTTGAGGCTTTCGTCCATTCATCTTCCTCTCTACTGCTGTCTTTGGCTGGATAGGCTCTGGACTCATGTCCGTTGATGGATCTGTGCTTGGTTGAGCTTCGTCTGGGGTTCTGATACCCTGTGGACTGTGGTGAATATCCTGCCACTGGGCTTCACTCGACTGATTTGCCCTACCTCTGAGGAAGTAGTGGTCAATGCGAGGCACCTCGCTAAGCTCTCTTAGGCACTTTTTCCTGCCCTGGTGGATCTTGAGACCCTTCTCTGATGTTATCTTTTTCCAGCCACAGATGCAGCTTTTGTAGCTTGTCCTGCCAGTGTTGTTACTCCGTCAACTACCGTGCTGATCATTTGATTCGTTGTCATTTCCGTTCCAGGGTCTGTTACCGTGTGATCCGCCGATGAGTCATCTTCCGCCCCCGCTCTCGCAGACTCTAGGGGTGTTTTTCCTTTTGAACTTTTCGTAGCCATAGTTGGGTGGAACCAAGTCACTGTGTAGTGAAAGGCTCCTGCCAACACGTGTAGCTAACCCATGCCAGCCCCGTTGGGGTCTGTTCCCTCCTGTCAGCTGTCTCTTCAGGCCGTCACCAGGTCTTTCCCAGGTTGTCAGCTGCCCTTTCGCAGCGGTCACTGGTTTTGACACCAGGCATCAGGATTCTTAATTGGACTAGTTGTTAAAATCCCTAAATATTCAGCACAACAATTGAATGAGTGGAGTTGGAGATGTCCTCTTGGGTGGAGTGGAATTTGTATCAGTCTGAAGTTCAAGCCTGCCATTTCGGACAAAATCTGCCACAGATAACCCTGCATACTGGAATGTATTACACTAAGGGCAGTGGCGGCTGGTGCTAACATTTTTGGGTGGGGCACAGGTTATGGGGGCATGCTCCACGGGGAAGAATATCAACTTTAAAATCTGGATTTACAGTCGATTTTAGCATGAGAATAGCTCTACCCCCCTGTACAGACCTCGCCATCCCCTCTACCCCCCTGTACAGACCTCTTCATCCCCTCTACCCCCCTGTACAGACCTCTTCATCCCCTCTACCCACCTCTACAGACCTCTTCATCCCCTCTACCCCCCTGCACAGACCTCTTCATCCCCTCTACCCACCTCTACAGACCTCTTCATCCCCTCTACCCACCTCTACAGACCTCTCCATCCCCTCTACCCCCTGTACAGACCTCTTCATCCCCTCTACCCCCCTGTACAGACCTCTTCATCCCCTTTACCCCCCTGTACAGACCTCTTCATCCCCTCTACCCCCTGTACAGACCTCTTCATCCCCTGTACAGACCTCTTCATCCCCTCTACCCCCTGTACAGACCTCTTCATCCCCTGTACAGACCTCTTCATCCCCTCTACCCCCTGTACAGACCTCTTCATCCCCTGTACAGACCTCTTCATCCCCTCTACCCCCCTGTACAGACCTCTTCGTCCCCTCTACCCCCCCTGTACAGACCTCTTCATCACCTCTACCCCCCCAGTTTTCTCTACAATTTCTACAATTTTCTCTCTACAGTTTCTACACGTCAACGTGTACCGAAACACTTGTTTCCAACGTGGTCCTACGTTTCTCCTACACCAAGACACATACAAAGAGCATAGAAACATACAAAGAGCATAGAAACATACAAAGAGCATAGAAGATACAATCAGAATACAGTCTCCCAGCATCGATTTGGTTTTCCTATCATGACTGAAGGACAGACGATTCACTTACTTACACTACTGTAAGTCGCTTTGGATAAAGGCGTCTGCTAAAATGCCAAACATGTAAACAAATTAAATCATGTACATTTCGGCTAAGGTGATCAGCTGAGCTTGACTTGGGACTTGACTAACAACAAGTGACACATTTCCCATCTCACAGGCTGTTGTTGCACAATGTTATTGTGTGTGTGTGTGTGTGTGTGTGTGTGTGTGTGTGTGTGTGTGAGTGTGAGTGTGAGTGTGTGTGAGTGTGCGTGTGTGCCAGGGTTTCCGTTAACCGGTAATTACCGGTCTTTGTCCGGTAAAATTTGTTGAAGTCCGACAAATTTAAAACTCGTCGGTCATATTGTCCGGTGAAAATAATTCCCTCTAAGCACAATTTGAATACAATTCGCTAAAGTTCACATTCTGATTCCTTCTATTTTAAAAAAGACGAATATATAGGCTATGTATTTCTTTTATTATTATATGATTTGACGCCGGCATGATGATGACTCCTAATGTGTAGGCTGGCGGCTGCCTATGCGAAACAGCGGCGGCAGGGTTGCCAGATGGGATTGACAATACAGCCTAACCAGTCTATTACCGCTAAACCCAGTAGCCCATTCGGTGGTAACCCGGCCCATCTGGCAACCCTGCGCAGCGGGCCACTGCGCAAACGATATAATACGCAAACGTTGCAGCTCAAAGTGCACCATTGTTCGTTATTGTTAAATGCTATATTCTGACTCAGCCTGTTTGTAAGGCAGGTAATGCTAACCCAGCGCTAGTTCAACAGACCGTAGTAGACTTTCAGACACAAAGAGACGCGGAGTCAAAAGAGCTCAGTTTTCTTGCGCAAGGAGAGTGATTCAGAGAGACCGTGTTTAAGGGTCAGTCAAAATCGATCTGAAGTTCCACTCTCTAAGTCAGCCTTTATTCTAACAGAATGGAAAAGGAGGAGACAGTTTTTCATGAGGAAGTGCAGCGTTAGTAAAAACACTTTTCATGGGAAAGTTATCATAAGCAGTTTCTCTGCTGGGCGACTCAGACAACACAATGACAGGAAGTGACAGGAAGTGGACGCCCAGCTGAAACTGAAGATAAGGGGTGGACAATGGGTGAGAAAAAGTTCATACACAGAGCCCAGAGTAAAGGGTGTATAAAGTTCAGGGTGTACAAGGTTCACACAGTAATACAGATTTATACAGAACATCCAACTCTATCATTTAACATTTATGAAAACATCGTCTTATCTCTAACATTTCCCTGCTGTTTTTCATATTTTATCACGATACAAACATTCGTCTCTTTATTCAGGTAGAGCTATCTTGTTTCCACATTTTCTAGTTCAACCGTCATTCAACGTCGCCGTACAGATCACAGACATGAATATTCATTTTTCTCAATTTGGGTTAGAGGCTGGTACTTCGGTTCCATCATAATCTCTCGAGTCAACATTTGTTGTACAAATATTCCTGAAATCAGTTTGTTAGTCATAGCTTTGAAGCAGGGGAAGACACAACAAACGAGCACAGCCAGAAATATCATTACAACAAAGAAAATCATTAGTCCTTTTACTAATAGTTGTTTCATGCCTCCCAGGTTCAGCCAATCCAACCATCCCCACGCATTCTGATCAGTGTGGGATGTTGTCAGGATGTGTTGCAAGTCACGGAGTCGGTTCAAAGCGTCAGTCATATTGGGCAAGTGTAAGTTGTCTGTGATGTAAGTGCAGCATGTGGTGTTAAGCATCACACATGTTCCTCCTGCCACTGCAGTCAATAGGTCAAGAGCCATTCTGTTCTGGAGTACCATCAGTCTGATCTGATCGATTTCGCGGTTCTGGGCTTCGTTTATCGTAAGGGATGCATTTACAAATGTCTCTAATTGATAGTTCAGGGTTTCTATGCGCAGGGAATGCTTCCCTATCCCTATCCAGGGGAACAATGCAAGTACAATCTTTTGACTAGTAGTCCAAAGTTTCTTGTCATCTGGGACATCACTGCCCCAGATTGGGTCGTGTGCCTGGACTTGGGCGTCTCGTTTGGTTCGTCGGGAGGAGATGTCATGGGTCATGATGTAAGTGTGTTCTGATAGGACAACGGGAGCACACACCCCGGCCCAGTTATCTGGGAGATGAGTGTATGCCTTATTCCCACAGACCCAATATATCCCCTGTACTGGCCGAGTGCCATTTCTAGGGAAATCGTTCATTCTCGACCATTCTTGAACCATTCTTGAACCTTTAAAGCTCTCATCGGGATCCGGATCGAGCTGTACTCTGCCCTCTCCTATAATGTACTCTGGTATTGTCTCTGGTATTGTCCAAGTAATTTGGCATCTTATCTTAGGGAGTTTCCCTAGAGGAATTGTTCCTTTCTTTTTAGTAAAGCAGTTAGAGAGCTCGACCCCAAGTTCGAATCTGACTAGAGGGGTCAAGAGTGGTTTGGGCAAATGGAGATGCAAGGGGAGCGTTTCTGCGCATAGGGGCCTAATGTTCCAGAAATATGGGGATTTGTCTTTTCCACTTATTTTGCTTATGAGGCACTCTGTTTGTCGTCTTGAGAGCGGAACCACCCACAGAGTGGGGTGGCTGGCTGAGACAGGCAAATGAGAGCAAACATAACAGTCAGTCATATTCCTATTCTGCGCCTGTCTGTGAACATATTTGTACCATGTGTTAGTCAGAAAAGGGTGTGTGGCGGTGTCTTTGTCTTGTGTTAGGTCAGCCAGATATCGTCGTGTTCGTGTATTAATATCAGTATCTTGCTCTGGAGTCTGTCCTATGACTAACAGAGTGAGGCCTAAGGCCAGGAACACCATTGTCCAAAAAAGATGTGGTCCCCTCATTCTAAGAGGTAGTGGATCTGGAGAATTCTTCACCGGTTTGAGACGTACCGTTCACTACAAGGACGGCCCCCTTTGTAGCCGGACTTCCACCACTACCCGTCGTTCGAGGGAAACAATGTCACTTTCTTACAATGGCTTTGGTGTATCCACGTATCTCGTTCTGCGATCTTGACAGCAGTTGGGGTGCTCAACAGTACTTCAAATGGCCCAACCCACCGCGGGCTGTGCCAATGTTTTCTCTTTATTTCTTTGATGAGGATCTGGTCACCAGGTTGTAGTCTTGAATCCTGTAGGGAGACAGAAAGGTCTGGCAGATTATTTGTTCTGGCTATTTCCTGTTTCCTAAATAGCTGGGTCATCCACGTGGCCAGTGTGTTTTCCGTTTCTGCCAAATCTACTTCCCTAATGTCGTCTACTATGGGTAGTCTAAACCTTCTCCCATTTACTATTTCAAATGGGGACAGACCCATAGGTGTCGGTGTTATTCTCATGTATGTTTCCACTAGAGAAACACACTCTTCCCACCTTCGCCCCGTTTCTTCCATTGCTTTCTTAAGTCTTAGTTTGATTGTGCCGTTTGTTCTTTCTATCAATCCTGCACTTTGAGGGTGATAGGAACAGTGATTCTTTAGTTCAATGTCCAGGTGTTTGGACACGTGTTTGATCAATTCGTTCACGAAATGTGAGCCATTATCACTATATATTCTTTCTGGGATGCCGTGGTTTGGAATGATGCGGTTACATATGGCTTTGGCCACTGTAAGTGCATCATTCGTTTTTGAGGGTACTATTTCAACCCATTTTGACATTGGACAGATGAGGGTCAAACAGTATCTGTACTTGTTTGGCCCAGAGCTGTGGAGTTCGATAAAATCCATATGCATGTGTTGAAATGGATGTTTTGCAGAGGGGAACTTGCCCCTCTTTGGTCTTTCATTTCCTTGTGAATTATGTTTGCAGCAGGTCATACACGATCTACAAAAGTTTTTTGAAAATTGTGTGTAATTATATGTGTGAAAATGTTCATTAATCCTGTTAACCATCCCTGCTGTTGATACGTGGCAAACCCCATGTATCAACCATAGCGAGCGATTAAATTAATGTAAACATGGCAAAACAAAGTAAGCTTAGCAATTACTTCATGAAACCAAGCAACAATGAGTCTGAGGAGAAGTCTGGCTCTGAAGAGATGGAGGCGGCTGACGCCGTTGCACCGGTTGCGCGAACAATTGCAGGCCCTCCGCCGGGAGTTCCTCCGGGACAACGCGTGCGTGTTCGACGCCCGGCTGGAGGAGCTGCTGGCCCGGGCGCTGGAGGCCAGTAACTACGGCGTGTCCGTGCTGGGGAACTCCAGCGAACCCAACTGGGATTTCATCTCCTCCCTGTTTTTCACCAGCACCGTGCTGACCACCACGGGTGAGTGCGTGTGTGCGTGTGTGCGTGTGTGTGTGTGTGTGTGTGTGACAGCGAGTGAGAGAGAGAGAAAAAACCTAATTAAAATGTCATCGTATCCCAACCTGCCTGTCAATTGTTTCTCAATAAACAGTTATGTTCTCCTCATTGTCATACTCCCGAGTCCGATTAAGTATGATTTGACAGGCAGCTAAACGAAATGCCTTCCCAACCAGCGAGACCTGGTTATAGAAATGACGTTGTTTTATTGATTAAAAAAGGGTAAAACTGGAAAGAGAAAATAGAAAACTCACATTAATCCCAAACAATTTAACAAACTTCAGTTAACGTAATGTGGAGTCCGTTCATTGATCGATGCAGTCTGTTCAGTTCCCAGTGTGGCGCCCGTTCAGCGCTGGACATATATGCATAGCGCGCATGCAAATCATGTTATATTATTATATATTATATAGCTCGCATCTAATCATATCGGATGAGAAATAGACATTAAATGGCATATATAGGCCGCTACACAACAGTAATCACCGCGACAAACAGCTATATTATATTTTAATATGATGACCGGAATATCTGACGTTTGTCCGGTAAATCGGAATCTTCCCGGACACGTTGTCCGGCGACAAATTTTTCTAACGGAAACCCTGGTGTGTGCGTGTGTGCGTGTGTGTGTGTGCGTGTGCTGGGTGAATACATAAACAAACAAGCGAAAAGACGACATTAGAAAACGTACCATGCTGACGATATTACTAAATGTTTGAAGTAGCTTTTATCTTAGCTGACTCTCTTACCTTCAGGTCGAGTTTGTGTATTCTGGCTTCGCAAAAGACCAACAGTAGCAGCCTAACAGCCGGTGCGGAGATTGCGACCACAAACGAGATAAGTTTGACTTCGGTAATAGGTCCAGTTGCAATATCCTCAAGTTGGGAACAAAAGATGCCTCCTTCTAATCCATTTTTTCAATTTGTTTATGTCACGGTTTAGAGTGAACACCCCTAAACCTTCCCGGCACAGAATATGTAATTCTCCAACACACACCCTCACACAGAAGACCAAGACGAGCGTATGAAAACAATCATCTTTATTACAAATTTCATATTACACATTGCTAAAATCCATATAAATTAACTACTTTAAAATCCACCCTTCCAACCCACCCCCAGCACACTCACTACCCTTCCCTGACTTACAATGTGGGGATGAGGAGCCCTTACAAGTGGGTATACTATCGGATAATAAATAACAACTGTGAACAAGGGGAAAACACACACTGTACCCTGGTAATGTAGGGAGGACACTGCAAATATCAAAAGAGCACGGCAATCATCAAACAGGAACACTGCACTCGATATAATGGTAATAATAAGGCACTGCAATCAGGAACCAATAGGGTACTACACTGCACACGTGATGATACTCCCATAAGTACCCACCCGTGGTGCTATCCGTCATCTCCCACCCATCTACAGGGACTTACAGTGCTGGACTAGGTGGAGAGGGTTTGGGGGAAGGCGCACATGACAGACAACAGAGTTCAGGTGCGTGGGGTAGGCTCTCCTCCTCAGCGCTACCCCACAAAAATCAAACCAAAGAAATAAACAAAGAGTCTCTATTTGCCTGAGGTTGAAACGAGGCCTGTCGTCGTGACGTCGGCGGGGCTCCGCCTCCGAGAATCCCCAAGCTCACTGGTATCCAGAGCGACTCGGCAGTAGAGTGATTTTCCCCAGCGATTTCCCAGTAGAGTCCCCCCGCCAGCAACCACCGTCGGCTCGGCTAGTCCTGGTCCTCGGCTCGGCTAGTCCCCCGTCAGCAACCACCGTCGGCTCGGCTCCACCGAATAGTCCGCCGTCGGCAGCCACCACTCGACCAGGCAGTCAATCCGCCACACAGGCACTCCACTAACTGAAATATCGGTTTGTCATACAAAACAGCATGTGTCCACTCACGACAATACGACCCCCATGTCTCCCTCCCTTCTCTTCTAAACTCCAGGGTTTTTAAAGGGCGCAGCAGCCAATCCGCTCGTTAGTGCAGTCAATCAGCAAAACCCAGGGCAGCTGTGCCCATAAACATTGCCCGCGAACCTCCCCTGATTAGTCCCATTTTCATCTCGTGACATTTACAGAAATAAATCCTCCTTACATTGTAAAAAACGTAATTTGTTAGGAGAGCAGTCGTGCATGCGTTCAATCCATGCTGCCCCGGAAGTCGGAAGTCCTCAGCATAATACATTTTCTGCTATACAACCGGATATTCAGGGCGCAATTTTTTGCGCCCGGGCCGAGAAATAGGAGACAGCCAATTGGAGCGCTGCTACAGCTCACGTGTAAGCGAAAAGTATTTGGCCTGCGATAGACTTGCATTCAGTGAATTTTACACACACACAGATAAAATGTTTATTGTATTGGAGGATTTTTAATGAATGCTGATAGGCACCGACAGAATATCAGCCGCATTTTGTGAATAAACAATGTTTATTTAAAAAAAATTTTTTTACAAATCGCAACTAGGAAGTGAAGGTGGGGGCGGCGTCCCAGCGCCCTCTATCGGCCAGCCGCCACTGACTAAGGGTGAAAAGGCAGGATTTTGCACAGTTTCAGAGTCAAAGAGACAGGATGCTGCAGCAATCTGGACACATATGGATCCAGTCCTAAAAGATCTCAAGATAACATTTCCACTTGTTACCACTGTGCACTTTTGGTCCGATGGTCCAAGCAAACAATATAAAAACAAAAAAAACGTATGTCTGTTGTGCCACCTTCACTGGGTTATAAAAGAGTGACATGGAACTTCTTCCCCACTTCTCATGGCAAGGGTGCCCCAGGTGGCATTGGGGGAACAGTTAAAAGAACAGCTGACAACCTGGTTCTGAGAGGGAATGACGTTGACGATGGGAACACATTTTTTGAAAAAGTGTCAAACAGTCTGAAGGGCGTTCAACTGTATTACATTTTTGAAGAAGACATGCAAAGATGTGACGCACTTCTCACGTTATCACTAAAACAGGTTCCCTCAACAAGAAAAATACACCAGGTCATCCCACATCAGAATAGTATCCGCCATAGACAGCTGTCCTGCTTTTGCAGCGAGTTGTTGGTTTGCCAGTGCTTCAGCCCAGCTACATTCTATTTCCATGGCTACCCAGAGGAACAGCAGACAGGGGGAGCGGGAGACAGGAAGAGAGGAAGAGGAGGGAAGAGGAAGAGAGGAGGAGAGGTGGAGGAGAAGGAGGAGAGAAGCAGGACAGGAGGAGAGGATGGAAACAGAAGGAGGAAGAGGGCTCCCACACTCCACAAGGACGGTCCGTTCCAATATGGAACTCACTGCTTTGGAGGCAAGGAAGAGTCATTTGGCCCTGTTGATGGAGGAGATGGAAGGGGAGACGGAAGAGGAGATGGAGATGGATGAGAAGTGGGAGGACGAGCCTCTGAAGGGTCCTGAGGGTATTACAACAGTAACTGCTGTTAGCAGCCTTCATGACGGAGACTGGCTAGCAGTGGTGTATGATGACCACTGGTGGCTAGCCAAGACCATTGCTGTGGACGCTGAGCACCAAGACGTCAAAGTGGAGTTTCTGCATCCCCATGGTCCAACAGCAAATGTTCACCCTAAGTTTGGCCGGAAGGATGTCTGTTTCTGTCGAGTTGAAGACATTCTACTGAAATTAATGGGGAACGCATTGCCACACCAATCAAGTACTACAAGAGAAATCTACAGCGTAGCCCCTGATGAAATGGACTTCATAGAGCGCCAGCATGTCCGACGCCTGTTGTCCAATGCATGCAGGCCAGACAAAAAATAAATAGTATTGTTGTTAAGGAATGTCATTTTAAAAATCACACCCAGTGTGCAGGACAATCACCTCTGATCTGAAACAGCTGTCACAGCCTATGGCCTCCTGATTTGCATATAGACTACTCCAGATTGGTCTAAATATCATGCTACAAACTCTCATGCTACAGACACACACAAAAACATCACATATAGAACAGCTTAAAAAGAGTCACAATGAGGAACACTACATTCAAGCAAGAGAACCAATGACACAATATCGAAACATTATGTCTTGACAGTTTTCTTTTCTTTTTCCAGTGTACCAGGAGACCCACAAGAGAACACACCTGCAAGGACAATCCAGACAATCACTTAGAGAGGAGGAGGGGGAGAGGAACACAGGAGGAGAGTAGGAGGAGGGGGAGAGTAGGAGGAGAGGAGGAGAAGGAGGAGAGGAGGAGGGGGAGAATAGGAGGAGGGGGAGAGTAGGAGGAGGAGGGGGGGAGAAGCAGGAGGAGAGTAGGAGGAGGGGGGGAGAAGGAGGAGAGGAACACAGGAGGAAAGTAGGAGGAGGGGGAGAGTAGGAGGAGGGGGGGAGAAGGAGGAGAGGAGGAGGGGGGAGAAGGAGGAGAGGAAGAGGTGACCATTGTTTTGCGTTACTTAGTTTGAAACAATGTCATTTAAATGTTTGAACATAAATCACATATGAATAATTAAGGTGGCCTAATTCAATAGCTTGACAAAGATTAGTTGTCACTTCCATCAGTTATTTGTTAGTATACTTAATCCGTAATCAACACATCAGTTCTTTGTCAACACCGTCAGTTCTTTGTCAACTCCGTCAGTTCTTTGTCAACTCCGTCAAATGTAGGTTTTTGTTCATTTAAAAAAATATTGTTTATTCTTTGTTCCGTTTATGTTGTTTTTCTATTAAAGAACCAACTGATCTACATCGAATTGTGTCTTATTTATCTAAGGAAATTGTTTTTACAGTTTTAATATTCAAAACAAAGGGTAGAAAAAAAATTAAAAAAAAATAAAGTTTTTCAGAATATTGTGAAATCAGAACAAATGTTTATATATTGCATTTTATTACATATCCGAGTAACTGAACACTATTATTACATACTTGATGACTTTAAATTCTTGTTGGACTGCACAAATTAAAACCACATACTTTTTAGTGTGTCTGACGGAGTTGACACAAATCAAGTTATGAAGTGAAAAATGTTTATTTTCAGAAAAGGTGTTTTTAGAAATTACTTGTTCCTTTACATGGTTTGATAGCTAAGACTTTTCTCTACAAAAATATCTATTTCAAATTAATGTAGTGTATAATATATATTTTTTAGTTTTAAAACATGCTTTGTCCCGACTCTCAAGAATCAGTGATATATATTAATATAATATATATATATAATATTTAATATATTAATGTTTCATAAATAACTGTCTAGACTGTCATGGAATGTTCATGTTCAAACAATAACACACAACACCAAAATATGCTGTGGGGGACAGTACTGGCAGTCGGCACTACAATATGTTACCATGTTGAAGCATTTCCAGATATCTAAAAAACCAGGCCTTTGAAATTTGACCATTTTGGCTAAAAGCTAAGGCTAATGCTAATATAGCACTTTAGATCTCATCTTCTCATGACCACTTTACCTGATTCAGTCAGATGGGGGTGGCATACTATGCTAGACTTGCAGAATATAGTGTAAGCACATTATAAGTAGTGAAATGCTTGACATAAACTATACAACATGGTCATTAACTGGGGAAGG
This sequence comes from Nansenia antarctica, assembly GCF_963989245.1. Taxonomy (NCBI): domain Eukaryota; kingdom Metazoa; phylum Chordata; class Actinopteri; order Argentiniformes; family Microstomatidae; genus Nansenia; species Nansenia antarctica. Next base: position 28,191,514 of record NC_137689.1, on the reverse strand, counting down.
TTAATCTATAATGTATTTACGCTTAGTGTATATTGTCATTGTTATTTTATCTTGTCATTCATCGTCTCTGTAAATGAGGGGAACCTCAGTGGACAGTTTAAATAAAGGTTGAATGAACAGTTTGAATGGTATGTAGGGGGGCCAATTCCATGAAGACAAATGTACCATCCCCCCGGAGGGGAATGTCTTGAGGTGTAAAATCTGAGATGTCATGAGTTAAGATCAATAAGATGAATGGTGATTGGATGGCCCTTATCAATGGCTCCTGGTTTCAGTGCTGTGGTATTCCAGATGGTATAAAGGTGGAGGTGAGAGAATAGTTTGAAGTAGTTCTTTTGTCCCGGGATTCCGTGAGTGAGGTCATCTTTGTTCCTGGGTGCTGTTGTTGTTGTCTTCATGTTCTAAGTATGTAAGTATCAGTGTGCTATAATGGGCATCTCTCTCTCTCCCTCTCTCTCTCTCTCTCACTCTCTCTCTCTCTCTCTCTCTCTCTCATCTATACTAGAATGTAACTTTTCTCTATGAAGTATTTGCCTTGTACTAGATATGTACAAGTATACATTATATTACAGCCTCATTGATTCATTCTATTTGACCTACCTTGTCCTAATAAGCACTGACTCAACATTTCTATGCACACAGTGATAATTAGAAGTCAGATTTTTAACATTAGTTTTTTTTATGAAGGAAACAGAGTCAGAAATCTCTGCCATTATAATAGACGGAAACGGATTGTAGTAAAATTCTGCTCTACATGTGCAAAGGGAGTATTTGCAAACAGCAGTAGTGCTGAGGTTGGATGAGTAGTCAGTGACACAAAATAATGCCTTCTGCAACTTTAAAATTAAAGTGTAACTATTGTATTTGGCTTTAATAAACTCATTCATCGACATCATCATCATCGTCACATGACATTCACCAGTGTCCATATCTGTGTTCAGATGTTCTGTCTCATTCAGGTTGATCTGCAACACTCACAATGATCATAGGTATGTACTTGTGCTATCACTGTAAATATATCATACAGAAATGTAGCAATGTTGGCAGTGTAATGTGTCATTGAATCAGTCATTATTATGGTTATCCTGATAACTCGAACATGCAGGGAAAACCCTGGGTCCTAGTTTTCCATCTCAGGTAAAACTCCTGGCTTTGGTCATAAAGCATGGCCACAATGTTGACGACAAGTCTTTGTAATAAATACTACTTTACAATCAATCAAAAATAGTATAACAGAAAAAAAACAGTAAATGTTGGTGTTTAATCTTTGTCCTCCAGAATGCATGATCCTTCTAGGTTGCGGGAGCCTGTGCTTGACCTACATCATAATAGGTAAGAAGAGATCGCTTCCAGAGCAATGCACTTTTTAAAAACAAGTACATTATCTCCATCCTGCCACAGCTGCCCATGTAAACCTCCTCTCCACAACCAGGTGGTGTACACATCAATGACTGCTCCACCCAGCCCTTCATCCCCGTCTACCTGGTAGGGTTTGGCTGTCTGGGCTTGGTCCTACTGGCAGCACTCTGCCTTAACTGGGGCTCCCAAAACCGCTGCTCCAAAATCGGCGCGATCTGCGAAGTGGTACTGCTGGTCATTCTGGTCATTCTAGTCTTCTGGTTCTTCACTGGTGAGAGAATGTCCCCATCCAGAACCACGTGGCCGTGTTTGAATACCTTCATGCATCTTTTCAACGCCTCTTTCCTTCTGTAGTGGTTTTATATCATGTTATACTAAGAAATGTAAGTCTCTCTACAGTAGTGGTGAATCTAGCACTCAAGGAAGGCCCATTTCCTTCCTATAAAGAATTCTGACTATGGACAGGGCCCATAACTTGTGTAATCACAGACTTGTATAATATGATTGGTTCCCAAGAATAGTGACCTCATGACCAAGGACAGTTCTATAAATATGAGTCGCACCCATCGTTGGGGGCTGCTTCTTGCTTTTGGGCTATTGCTTCTTGCTTATTGGTCTGTTCTTTTCTCTCTGCGCTCATGTAACTTGGCTTAATAAAAGGCCTCTTTGGAGACAATTGATCTAAGCTCTTTGTGCTTTATAAGTTCTACTAAATTTATTAAGAATCAATTATATATCCCACAACACTTCCTTCCTCAATGTAATCTTGGGAGGAAATGACGGTTTTCAATGTCATCTATTGTCAGGGTCCTGTTATCTCCGACCCTTAAATGGATACATGTAGTTGATGTAGTTTACCCAAATGACAACGTTGTGTCAATCAATCGGTTATCCATCTCAATATGTATTTTCTCTCTTTTCTTCAGGCAATGTGTTGACCTACTATGTATTTCCGCAATACAACAATCAGACCTATACTGATGGGAACTATGACCCGAGTCTCCCAAAGTCAACATACTGCGACGACACTCTGTACCTGTTTGCATTCTCTACCTCTGTGTTGTTGGATATTGTGATTCTTGTGTCTGTATGTTGCTTCCAGCGGCAACTCCGCTCAATGTTTTTCAACAGTCTTTACGCTTGTATTTTTGTATATTGTGCTTTGAGTCAGTGTTGTAGGACTCGATTCCAGGACTCGTACTCGAGTCCGACTCGAGTCACGATTTCCGGGACTCGTGACTCGACTCGGGCTCGAGCATGGAGGACTCAGACTTGACTCGGACTCGAGCATTCCCTTCTTTGGTGACTCGTGACTCGACTCGGACTTGAGCTCTCAGGGGACGGCAGGTGGAGACGTTTTTTTTTTGCTGCTGTTAGTTTTTTTATACTATTTTTAATAGGCAGGCACTAATCATTTGGCATAAGACTTTGATAGCTTTGTCACCATAACATTATTCAAGTTCCTGCAAGGACAGGCACGTATTCCACCTACATGCGGATTCACCGGTGTTGAATCCTGTTACAGTTACAAATAAATAAAGTAAGTTACTGCTAAGATGCCGACTGGGCTCTGCACACAGCGTGCGATTTCTGTTGCGCATCAACGTTCCATTTTGAAGTTTGAATGGAAGTCTATGAGAACATCGCATTTACCCACACACGGCCCCGATTTTAATCGCACGGCGAACATTCGATTCCATTCATTTTGAATGGGACAAAGCAGTGCGACAAAACTCGCACGCCGTGTGCTTTGTCCCATTCAAAATGAATGGAATCGAATGTTCGCCGTGCGATTAAAATCGGGGCCGTGTGTGGGTAAATGCGATGTTCTCATAGACTTCCATTCAAACTTCAAAATGGAACGTTGATGCGCAACAGAAATCGCACGCTGTGTGCAGAGGAATCGTGCGCCTTGCCTTCAGAGATTTGACATCAAGCTCTAACAAGACCTCTGCTAAGTGTAATATATTATGTAAACGCACTATTGAGGAGAAGACGGGGACAACCTCAAACTATAACAGACAGTCTTGTCAAGGAAGCACCCCGAAAAGTAAGTAAGATGCAATATGTCATAACGTTGTAGCTATAGCTTAGCCAACCCATCAGTGTGTCTGTAGCTAGCTGACATTGATTAAACATGTCCAGATGTTCAGATTGCGATAAAAACGGCAGTGCTGGTGCGGTCCATATCAAAGCTAGAGCATGGAGGACTCGGACTTGACTCGGACTCGAGCATTCTCTTCTTTGGTGACTCGTGACTCGACACACTGGGGACTCGGACTCGACAAGGACTCGAGATTTAGGGACTCGACTACAACAATGCTTTGAGTTGCATTCATGTATGAAAGGCGCTATATAAATAAAGTTTCACTTCACTTGTATTCACGATTGTCTGGTATGTTTTCAAACGTTTCAATAATGAAATAAACAAGTCACAAAGTGCAACAATTATTCCATACCTCTGACTGTCCCTTTGGTGCTGCCAATAGGCTATTCCCAGAATCAAGTTGATTTTATAGGCCTACTACATCTTAAGCATCCATTTTTGTGGTCTTTTAAAAAAAAAAATCTCTGCAATGATTAATAAATTGTGAATATTCTTGATGTTATTAAATGTGGTTTGTTATTTCCAAATACATGAGCTAATTCGAAATCCTTAATTTAAAATACTGTAAATACGAGTATTTATTCAAGTAGCACACACACACACACACACACACACACACACACACACACACACACACACACACACACACAGCATTTGTCTTGGTTTGACCTATCATCACCTCAACTTGAACACTGTACAATTCTTAGATGCTTTGTGTTTTATTTTATTTTATATATCATGCATAATAAAAAAATAAAAAAAAGATGTATAGGATAGACTGAGAGAAAATATTAAATGAAATAAATGTAAAATGTCATCCCACCATCAGGATAACAAAGTTTCTGGTAGTAGGATATGAAATTCTGTCTTGTCAAAACTCTCTCCAACTCTCAGCTGTTGTCCCAGTGTGACTGAATAGTCCAGTCTTACTGTTCGTGTAATGAATAGTCACTCTTACTGTTCGTGTAATGAATAGTCACTCTTACTGTTCGTGTAATGAATAGTCACTCTTACTGTTCGCGTAATGAATAGTCACTCTTACTGTACGTGTAATGAAGTCACTCTTACTGTACGTGTAATGAATAGTCACTCTTACTGTTCGTGTAATGAATAGTCACTCTTACTGTTCGCGTAATGAATAGTCACTCTTACTGTACGTGTAATGAAGTCACTCTTACTGTACGTGTAATGAATAGTCACTCTTACTGTTCGTGTAATGAATAGTCACTCTTACTGTACGTGTAATGAATAGTCACTCTTACTGTACGTGTAATGAATAGTCACTCTTACTGTACGTGTAATGAGGCCAATGTGCTTTGTGTTGTAGGCTTCTTATTTGAGGTTTCTTCTACTCAAGCTTTAACATAGTTTTGTTCTCAGTCCCTCTTACCTTTGAATTGAGACATCTTCTGTCATTGAGACATCTTCTGCCCCTCAGCACTACGTCTCCTAAAGACGTCCGCTTTCCCCTCTACTGTGTCCCTAAGAACTTCTATCGCCCCCTTTGTACTGCTTCTCTGTTCCTCCAGTATAAAAAAATAAAAAATAAAAAAGTTTTAGAAAAAGGTGGTAGAAGAAGGTTTCTCCTTCTATCAGTGGCCCCGAGCCTGAGCTAGATTACTCTTCCTGCCACGAATGGTGGATTGATGATTCACATGCTTAGCATTCAAATGTATTGATTGTAAGTCGCTTTGGAATAAGGCGTCTGCTAAATGCCAAAAATGTAAATGTAAATGAATTCTCCTCTCTGTTAATCCTCTATTCATTTCAACAAAGAGGGAGGAAGATAAAGAGAGACGGGGTAAATCAATGTATTTCAATCAACCTATCAATGACAAATGATGTAATCAATGATGTATATCAATGACAAATGATGTAATCAATGATGTAAATCAATTAACCTATCAATGACAAAGGTACAGCTGTAGTTGCTGTCAACACGTTTAATAGCTTGCAGCCATAGACACTGCCGGTTGCTCTGAAATGGTCGTGATCCTGACGGTAGAACTTGAGTCTGATAGTCGTGAAATATCGATTCTGACAACCAAACATGCAACAACCAGACATTTCTTTATGCTAGTAGCCGTTGTAAGCTATTTTAAGCTTACCTAACTCTAACTCTGGATCAAGAATGTTGTTTTTGTCTGCGCTTCCGTTGCCTAAATGCGTGCACATATTTTGATGACGTCGGCTGTAAAAGGGTCTATTAGGTGAGTGGTCTACCCCCCTGTCTGTAGGTCTACCTCTACCCCCTATCGGTCAATCTACAACCTGTCTGTAGGTCTACCCCGTGTCTGTCAATCTCACCCCATGGTTATGGGGGCATATACTGAAAATACTGTCATCCTATAGAAAACATAGCAGCTTATTCATTTTAAAGGGTTCAGCATGAATTTTCTGAGAAGTTCAAAAGAGTACATGCATTTGCATGTTGGGAAAGAAACTGCAAATGTTTCTAGGCCAAAATTCCTTTCCATAGCAATAGGAATTTAGGAGTGAAAAAATGCTCAAAAGTAGTCTACACAACTATGCATTGATAAAAACATGTTGGCTTAAGTACAAATGCAGCACTACTAAGCAAAATTGAACATGCAAATATACAGTATTTTCGACTGATTCTTTATTAATGAAACCTTCCCGTCATACTGGGTGTGTTTTGAGGGTCAGATTACATGGTTTTGAGGGTCGTATTGTAATGTTTGTAGAGTAGAAGTTGTAGGGTTTGTAGGGTAGAAGTTTATTTCATTTTTGTTTTGTAGACATTGTAGGGTTTCCGTCATCATTCATGCACACTACATCACGCCATAAGCAGATTGAGATGAGGAGGAACTGACGACCTTCCCATTAACCAGCTCCTCGGTCACAGTGATCACCTTGGTTCTGGTTTTGCTAGAGGACGACGAGGACGAGGACATGGCCATGCTGTGGATCAGAACACACCAATGAGACCAGAGTGGAATGAACCAAACAAACTCAAACAAATACCTATTTAATTCTGTTACGATGCTTGTGAAGTTTTTTGGATGTGTCTTTGGAAAACTTGACCAATTGGGACAAATAACCAAGTGGGACAAATTTCACTAGTCGTAGGCACTTCTGCTTCCAGGAGAAAGTTCAGAGCCTAAGACTGGCAACACACCCAAAAAACCTGCCCTTGCAACCCTAATAATATCTCAAAGAATCTAATGAATGGACTGATGTGTTGGAGGTGTTGTTCTCACCTGCTTGAAGCCCCTCCGTCCAGCAGCCTCCTGTACTCAGCGATCTCCATCTCCAGGCGCGTCTTGATGTCCAGCAGGATCTTGTACTCGCTGCCTTGGCGCTCCAGGTCCGCTCTGAGCTGCACCAGCTGCGCCTCCAAGCTGCTCACCTGCATCTGGTAACTGGACAGCTGCATGGAGTAGCGGTTCTGTGTCTCTGCCAGAGTGCCTTCCAGCGACGATTTCTGTAGAGGAATGACGTATTGAATTCAAATGACATTTTTTCGGACCAAAAGCTTTTAAAGCAATTCATCCAACGCAGGCTTTAGAGCCGTGGTGGACATAAAGAGACTACACAGAGACGACACCCTCTATGTTTACAATGTAGAATAAATAACAAACAAACAATGATCTTTATCTGGGCAATTAAGTATTGTATCAACTGCCGGTGTAGATCAGAGCATTAGATTCAAAGGTTGTAAGTGTAAGGTTTAAAACAGTAATACTCTCCATTTTACGCTACATAAATGATGATACTATGTTAAATGTAATTCATCAAAGTCAGAACGTGTTTTAACATAGTGTGGTGTGTATTGCAGTCCTTACCATGCTTATCATTGCTTGCAGCTCTATCTGTAGAGACTGGAAGGTGCTTCTGATCTCCGTGATCTCAGACCTGTTGGTCTGCAGGACGGTGGTCTGTGTCGTCACTTGCTGGTTCAGGGTCGCGGTCTGGACAGGACAGGGGAAATTACACCAAAAGAGGAAAAGGGGTCAGAAATGACTGAAATACACAATTTTATGCTTTAAAAAACAGAAAATTACTAGATTTTAAAAAAGCTATTATGTTAATATTGTATTTATATAGACTATCTTGTTTTGACGATTACTTCCTGTTTTGTCTACTACTATGGTGGATATCCCTATTCACTACAATAAAGGGTCTTTCTCTGTGATGAGCTACAGCTCCGGTTTCCTGAAATATTTTATTGATTAGTAATTGAAACTATTAGAGTAAGGTTAACACTAGAACAGCCATGTGAGTAAAGAAACATTTTATATATTTGCACTCGATCAAATTTCAGGACCCTCCTTTCAAGACTTTTTTTTTTTTTTTTTTTGATTTTATCCCCTTTTTTCACCCAATTTGGTAGCCAATTGAACCCAACCTAGCATCCAATTATCCCCTGCCTATTGCATAGGATCCGCCGCACGACCCTGTGGCCGGAAGTCCCAGAGGAGGCCGCCAGGCAGACTAGCTGACTGGCTCCTCGAGCCCAGCACCGTTATTCCGGCACCTAGGGGGCGGTGTTGCGTGACGGATCCTTGTCCGGAAATACTCCTATACCCGCCCTCGGGAGCGGCCGCCCAATATGCCGCTCCCCGTGTGTGCCCCAGCCATATCCGGATCTGGCGAGCTGGGATTCGAACCCAGTCCCCGGTGGGCAGCATGCACTAGTGGCCAGTGCTTAGACCGCTACACCACCGTGGGGCTCCTTTCATGACTTTAACTAGATATGTGTGTTCTACCACCCAGTATCCTTACATTTTCTAAATCACATCAGGATAAGCTAATATAAAGCTATTTTGACGTTTTTCTGTGTAGCAAGCAAGCTAATTTACAAGTGGCCAACTAGTGGTCGTTGTGTGTAAATAGCAGGTTAGCATTGTAAAAGAGCCGGCTCATTTAGTAGGTAAAAATTCACGACTGTTCTACTGTTAAATCCACGACACTACTACTTGCCGCTGTTTTCTCAGACCCTCACCTTGGCGTTGAACCAGCCCTCCAGCTCCTTCTGGTTCTTGGTAGCGATGGCCTCGTAGTGTTCTCTGATCTCAGCCATGACCTTGGTGAGGTCCTGCTGAGGAGCAACGTCCAGCTCCACGATGACTTGACCTCCCAGCTGAGAACGAACAACCAGCAGCTCCTGGAGACACAGGGACAGTCTGGGTCAACTCATGTCTCTTGTCGCACCACACGCTAAGTATGAACCTGTCTTCTGTTCATCACAAGACTGTCTTAGCCCACTGACCTAAAGCCTAGGAATTATCCTAGGTATGTACTACTATTGTTTTAACCAATATGACATTATCCCCATATGAAATGATGATAGCTTTTTTCTCCCTTTAATTAGAAAAAACTCTAAGTCTGTAACTGTGTGTTGACCAGTCTGACCAGGCTAGAGACTCACCTCCTCGTGGTTCCTCTTGAGGAACATCAGCTCCTCCCTCAGCCCCTCAACCTGAATGCTCAGGTCCTTCTTGGTCATGGTCAGCTCATCCAGCACCCTCCTCAGCCCAGCGATGTCACCCTCCACAGACTGACGCATAGTCAGCTCAGTCTCATACCTGGACACATAAAACACCACAGGGCATGACATGAATAAGCAGGGACTCAACTGGCTCTGGTGGGTGTTTGGTGGGTTTCTGGTGGGCTTCTAACAACAGTTTTTTGTAGACATCTATACTGTTGTTGCCGTGTGTTGTCTTTACTATTACAACTACTAAACCACTTAACTATTTTTATTACATTAGTGAAACATATAGAAGCACCTTTATGAATGAATGGACTTTATTGTCATTGCTACAGTACAGGTACCAAACAACGAAATTTAGGAGGGATGGCTCCCCTGGTGTTAGGAAAGGGGAAAAAAAACACTTTTAGAAGAAAAAAAAATCACAAGAAGGGAAGGAGCTGGTTTACATAAATAAAGGTTATGTACACTATCCACTGTACTATACTGTACAGACAGACGACTAGGGTTGTCATATTGCACAATAGTATTATTCCACATTTATTTAAAGTGTTTAACCATTATATTTGACCTAACCCTAACCCTAGCTCACTGTGTGTGATTGTATCTGGGGAGAAATCTTAGTATTTGTGGACTAGTGTGTAGAATGTAGTATGTAGTCTACAGCACATAATGTGAGTGAATGTCAGGTGGGAACTCACTTCATCCGGTAGTCTTCTGAAGCCAGCCTGGCGTTGTCAAGGCTGAGGTGGATGGTTCCATTCATAATGATGGCATGCTGCATCTGCACACACACACGGGCAGATTTCAAAAGAGGTTAATTTCATAGAACATGCAATTATACCCAAACATAATCTAACTGTTGAGGAGTTAACAAACACACTCACACACACACACACACACACACACACACACACACACACACAAACACTTAAAACGTTTGATGAACAGTACCTTGGCTTGGATATCACTGATGGCTCCATAGTGTCTGCTGAAGTCAGCAGCAGCGGGGGAGATCCTGCTCTCCAGGTAACGACGGATCTTCATCTCCAGCTCAGCGTTGGCCTTCTCCAGGCTGCTCACCTTGACCAGGTAGCTGGCCAGACGGTCGTTGAGGTTCTGCATGGTGAACTTCTCGTTGCAGCCGAGGCCCCCTCCGGACATACTGAAGCTCCCACCTGAGCCGAAGCCGCCGCCGTAGCCAAAACCGCCACCGCCACCAGCAGAGAAGGACCTGGAGGAGCTGGAGATGCGTGTTCCAGAACCACCTGCACCCCCGTACACGCTCCCGGCTCTCATGGACATCCTGCTCCCACCACCAATGCCCATGGACATGCCACTTCCACCCATGGACATGCGGCTGCCACCTCCACTCATGGACATGCGGCTGCTACCTCCACCAAAGGACATGCCACCTCCACCACCCATGGACATGCCCCCAGAGGAGGACCTGTAACTGCTGCTGGAGAAGGACATGGTGATGGAAGCCTGCTGCTGTCTGACAGTTCTGGCTGGAGAGGAGAAGAGAGGAGTGAGTGAGTGAGGAGAGCTGGTCTCTGCTCCTTTTAAAGTCCTCTGAGGACAATGATAACACTTTTTAGATGACGGTAATTACAGTCCTTGAAAGGGCAAGCATGTACACACCCATAACGTTTTTTTGAGGTAAGACCTTTAAAAGACCTGTTATGGCAGTGAAAGTATTTTTTAAAAGATCCCCAAGCAGTGTGCTTCTTTATTACTCATTGTAGCTTTAACTTCACCTGACTCACATACAAATGACATTTGAAAGTAATCCCTGGTTTACATAGCACATTCCAGTAACCTTAGCCTAACCTTCAGGCTCCAGGTGTTTCCCTTAATCCTAAGGTGAGGCCAGGGCAGGTAACAGTGCGGAAAACTCCACCCCTTGTATAGCACTTTTCCCGCAAACGTTACGTGGCATGTTTTGTACCACCTCCCTGGTCTTGTATGTACCATGTCACTGGTAGGTAAATACCTGGTCATTTCTGTACCATGAAGTGCAAAAGACACATGACAGTTGTGAGCATGTGTGCTGTTACACTGTAAGGATTTATAGATTGAATTTGATTTCCCATAATAGTGTTAGGGTGTTGTGGGTGTAGAATTGACCTTTCGCAAAGCCCCGCCCAACTTGGTTAATGTTATTTTGGAGCAATACAAACGCAATATCCTCCAGATCGAGACAAAAGGGTTTGCAATATGCAGTGGAGGGATATATTAATAATATCAAGGTAAAAAAAGAAGGGGACACAACCTTAATCGAAGAAAATGCATACAGGTCGCAGTACAAAAACGAGAAACCCCATGACCTCCATCTGAAGTTCCAACAGCATAACATTGTGGACCAGGCATGCTCTTGCACTGCTGGGTAAGTTCTGCTTTTATAATGTTAGCTAGTTGTCATTGCTATATACATCTTTTATTAGTCAAGATGACAAGTGCCTCGAAGTTGCAAGCTAATATTAGAGGTAGCTAGCTAGTGCTACTGTGTCATTGCTAGTCCTAGCTAGCAGCTCTCTCCCCAGACTCAAATAATACTTATTAATAACTTATAAATATTAATTCTTATTATTACATTTCACAACCCAAAATACTTCCAATATATTAGAAAAATGTATTTAAAAAAATTTGGGGGGCGGGGTTTTGCGAAATTCAATTGTGGGTTAGGTTATTGGGAGAAAAACAAGCTGTATAGACCGAAAGTTGTAATCAGAACAAGAACTAATTCTGCTTTTGTGAATGGGATTACTTTTTCTTATGATCATTGATGGATAGATGATACTTGTTGTACGTCGCTTTGGATAAAGGCATCTGCTAAATGCCAAACATGTAATGTAATGTAAATGTAGAAGGTCAATCGGGTGCACATACAACCATGATTAGCAGGTGTGTGAGGTGTCCATTCAGTCACCCTGATGAGGGCAATTGTGTTGAACCTGGCAAACCAGTTTGGTCTCAGACTAAGAGAAAACTGCTTTCAAAGGCTTTCAACAAGTCTCAGCGTATTATCTTTCCGGGCAGACGATATTGTCTTCAGGTATGATGGGGTGTGAGGTACCTTTCTTCAACCCTAGTCACTTGACATCTGGTCAAAACTGCTGCCCTGACACTTTGTTACATATGCCATTCAGTTCTGTTTACTGTATGTTTCTACCCAAAGCAACTTATAGAATAGAGATTGCATTTAATGTGTGTGTATACACTCACTCTCACTGAACACTTTATTATTATTACACCTGTATGTGGTGTAATGGTGCGGGGAGTGTTTTCTTGGCACACTGTGGGCCTGTTAATGCCAATCAATCATCACACATTCATTAAATCATTAAAGCACTTTGCAACGTTTGCAGCAAAAGTGCTATACAAATAAAAGTTATTATTATCGCTTGAATGCCACAGCTTATTTTAGTATTGTTGCTGACCAGGTACATCCCTTCATGACAAGACCAGGCACGTTTATTTGTACAGCACATTCCATACAACAGGGGCAATTCAAAGTGCTTTACAGCATAAACAAAAACACATCAAGAGGAGAACAGTAAACAGATTAAAAAATAAAAATAAAATTATAAGAATAGATATATATAGATAAACATTTAGACAATGAATAAGATAATGGAAATGAATAAAAAGACATGGATGGATGTGTTAGTGTTTAATCATAACTGTTGCAAAACATGAATGTTATTAGTTTAGATTTAAATATTTTTAGGGTTTGGGCGTGTTTGATTTTTCAGGGAGTTTGTTCCAGGAGCATGCGGCAGCGTGACTGAAAGCTGCTGCACCGTGTTTTGTTTTCACTCTTGGAATTATTAGCTGATTAGTCTCAGCTGACCTTAGGGGCCTTGCTGGAATATAGGGTGGGAGGAGATCTGATATGTATTTTGGTCCAAGATCATTTTTTTATTTGTATACAATTAGGAGTACTTTGAATTCAATTCTCTGAGAGACTGGTAGCCAGTGTAGAGATCTCAGGATTGGTGTAATGTGCTCAAACTTATTAATTTTTGTTAGGACCCTAGCAGCGGCGTTTTGGATGAGCTGCAATTTCCGAACAGCCCCTTTAGATAGGCCTGTTAATAGACATGAAACCTCAAAACACATCAAAACACTGTACAGGTACAAGGAAAAACAATCCTTCTTAAACATATACAGTATGTCACATAGTGTATTCATACCAGCATCATCCAAAGGTTCAAGCTACACACAGATGTCTCTGTGTCATTGTTTACATCACTCATGAAGCTTCAGGTGAAATGTTCAATAAATGGTGTGGCCAACAAGAGACGGACAATCAGATACAGTATGTAGGCTACTTTACGTTTGTTATTAAAAAAAGAACAACAAAAAAACTGCCTCGCTAGCTGCCTCTCCTTTCTTTTTCTTCTTTTTTAGGTGCCTGCCTCAAGTTGGAACACAGACCAGGATACATTTCAAAACAGGTTCATTCGCCTGTTCTCCTCACAATCCTGCTTGCCAGTGTCTCTTCACTACAATGGCTCCCCGCTGGTGGAATGTGCTGCCCACGGCTGTCAGAACTGCAGAGTCACTACCCATCTTCCGTCGCAGACTGAAGACCCATCTCTTCAGGTTATACCTTAACTGCTCCTCCTGAGACATCTACTACCCCCCAGCACTGTGTCCCCTTTACTGTGTCCTCTAAGACTTCTACTCTCCCCCCTCCCCCCTGTACTGTTTCTCTGTTCTCCAGTGTCTATACTGTATATATATTTTAAAAATATATAATAATCCTTCACGTCCCAGAGACTGCCAATGGCCCCGGGCCTGAGCTAGATTATTCTTCCTGCTACGACTGGTGGATTGATGATTCACTTGCTTAGTCAAATGTATTGATTGTAAGTCGCTTTGGAATAAGGCGTCTGCTAAATGCCAAAAATGTAAATGTAAATGTTCTTGTGTTTGCTTGCAAACACTTTTATTAAGTCATCCATGTTAGGTTAGGGTTAGGGTTTTTTCCAATGTGAAAAGCCTGATTCTGACGTGAAAACAGATTGTGATGCACTAGGCAGGGAAAAGTGTCTGCGAGGATAACAGTAGGCTGACTCTCTGCTTGGTGAGTATTCAAGCCAACAATGCAGCTGATACCACGACGGATTGAACGACCTCCTCTTCTCATCTTGGACAGTCTTGGGAAAAGTCTTTATCCAAGGTTGAGTGGGACCTTCTGCTCTTGACTGTGACATATCTGAAAGTGGCAAAAGCCTGAGAATCAGATCCTGCAATCAAGTCTCTGAGACAGAAGTACACATTGGTGCATTAATACATAGATGAAAGAATTGAATGTAGTACAATATTGTAACGATCCTGTATGGGGCCCGTTAACAGCTCCACCAAGGGAGTTAACTCTCTTGGTCTAATGGTTAGCGCGGCCGTCGGTTATGTGGGAGGTCGGGGTTCGATTCCCGCCTGGGGCGAGTTACACTAGAAGATTCTCGTTCGCTACACTGGTGTCAGAAGTGGGATGGAAGGAAGGCCATCGGAGAGCGTGTCCACGTGAGGGACTTGACATAGTGAAGCGTGAGGGCACGCTTTCCCGAACGGTGAGGATAGTGTAACGATCCTGTATGAGGCCCCGTTAACAGCTCCTCCAAGGGAGTTAACTCTCTTGGTCTAATGGTTAGCGCGGCCGTCGGTTATGTGGGAGGTCGGGGTTCGACTCCCGCATGAGGCGAGTTACACTAGAAGATTCCCGTTCGCTACACTGGTGTCAGAAAGTTGGGATGGAAGGAAGGCCATCGGAGAGGCGTGTCCACGTGAGGGACTTGACATAGTGAAGCGTGAGGGCACGCTCTCCCGAACGGTGAGGATAGTGTAACGATCCTGTATGGGGCCCGTTAACAGCTCCACCAAGGGAGTTAACTCTCTTGGTCTAATGGTTAGCGCGGCCGTCGGTTATGTGGGAGGTCGGGGTTCGATTCCCGCCTGGGGCGAGTTACACTAGAAGATTCTCGTTCGCTACAATATATTAAGCGGGTTACAGTATATTTCATATGAAAAATTACATATTAAGGCATACCAGGAGGTCCACGTGGGCCAACAAGGCCTGCCACATCACTGTCCCCACAGGAAACTGCAGGTACTGCTGGCTGGTCCTCGTTGTCAGTATCATGGTCTGAGACTGAGTGTCTGACTAGACACACCTAAAGCAATACAGGATTTTTAAAAGTTGTATCAATTTAATAGTATGTCAAATGTGTCAGTTTTACCTCGTCTCACTGTTGTATTGATAACAATTGGCCTGAAAGCAGAGAAGTAGACGGCTTATTGTGTGTATACTGTACATACCCTGATGTGCAGGTGAAGCTGAAGGGCCTTCATCATCAGTATCCTTGTTTGACTCTACAGAAACACAGAAATGGTCATCATAACCCTAATGAGAAAATCTGCCTTTTTTGTAAGTAGGCTAAGTAGCAGCCTATGTTAGGCTAAGTAGCAGCCTATGTTAGCTACCAAACTCAAATGAATACAATATGAATACCCATACAGGCTTAATCGACAAGATTCAGCTTTATTTTAAATGTATAGCAATTAATCACAATGTTATATTATCAAGGTTATCAATAAGTGGTTACTAAAAATAATACTGGAGCTATCAGAATGTTACATGTTTTCACACACACCCACCAGAAGCTGGAAGCTAACTGCTGTGGGCTAACTGGGTTTACATCCTCCAGCTGGCTCTCGTCCTCTGACTGACTAACGTTAGCTCTGGCTGCTCTGTCGTTTTGGATTTCTTTCTTCAGAAGAAACCCTGACTGTTCTGATTTCTTTTCATACTGTAACATTAACCATCACATTACACAAACTCCAACTGGCTCAGAACAGGGCGGCACGCCTCGCTCTGCGATGCTCTGTGAGGAGGAGTGTTGAGAGGATGCTCTGTGAGGAGCAGTGTTGAGAGGATGCTCTGTGAGGAGTAGTGTTGAGAGGATGCTCTGTGAGGAGCAGTGTTGAGAGGATGCTCTGTGAGGAGCAGTGTTGAGAGGATGCTCTGTGAGGAGTAGTGTTGAGAGGATGCTCTGTGAGGAGCAGTGTTGAGAGGATGCTCTGTGAGGAGCAGTGTTGAGAGGATGCTCTGTGAGGAGCAGTGTTGAGAGGATGCTCTGTGAGGAGTAGTGTTGAGAGGATGCTCTGTGAGGAGTAGTGTTGAGAGGATGCTCTGTGAGGAGTAGTGTTGAGAGGATGCTCTGTGAGGAGCAGTGTTGAGAGGATGCTCTGTGAGGAGTAGTGTTGAGAGGATGCTCTGTGAGGAGTAATGTTGAGAGGATGCTCTGTGAGGAGTAATGTTGAGAGGATGCTCTGTGAGGAGCAGTGTTGAGAGGATGCATGCCGCACTGGCCTGGATGACAGTAGAACAGAGAATAGCAGGTAGATTAGTCACTTTTTTGGTTTAATATCTGGAATACTGGGAAACCAGAAGGGTTGCATTCACAACTGTACCCAACTAACACCAGACATGCAGTGTGCGAATTAAATCACGGTGTGCGGGGGAGCCCAGGGATTAAAAAAATTCAGGCCAAATCGGGGCCGGTGGCTTTCCGTGCGCAAAGCGCAAGTGCGATTTTCCGTTCTACGTTCTAATGCTTTGACTTTTCTTTCGAAAAATGTGACTACATTTCCGCGTTGTAGAAAATCAATGACACATCGCTAGTCAACTAACACAGCTTGTGTTATGAGCCTGCTAACAATGTAAAGTAGTGTTCTAGTTAACTAGGTAGCAGTCCAATCCATTTCGCTGCAGTATTTTGGCTTGACTAGCGAGTTTGTGTTGTGATTCTCAACAACGTTGAAACGTAGTTTCGCCCTTTTCCATAGTTTTGAATAATAAATGTGTGGACTGACGATGTAGCGCAGCCTAACTTATTCTAATAATTATTTAACATACTTTTATTCTGAATGATTCCTCCTCCCAGACTGACATGGTCACATTATTATTGGATTGGTTGTTTGCGTGCCGGGTGAAGTTAGCTAAACATTTAACCTGCTAACTAGCAAGAGAAACATCATGTCACTCTCCAAAGGTCTAAAGAGGAAAGTTGACAGAAAACAGGGCATTTAAAGAGGAATGGACAGTGAACTATACGTTCATCCTACCTGGTTTCATCAATGCAAAGCCGTTGTGAGAGACTCACATCTTCCGTGCTCACAATGAATGTTCCCTTCCACCTATACATGCGAGTCGTCCTTTTCGTCAATGAATGTGATAAAGACGCACTAGAGGAATCGATTGGTGCATAAAAACCTTGAGAACTGCCGGATTAAAGTGATGTCCATAATAATAATAAATAATAATAATACATTAGACTTATAGCGCTTTTCTAGACACTCAAAGACGTCAATATCACCAGATAGCAAACAAATAGTGACCGATGGGAGATGCCAGTTTTCTCATTAAGTGAGATTTAATAGCCTAATATTTATTTTTCTAAAAAAAAAAAAATATATATAAAAAATAATAATGTTATCCCCTTTTTCACCCAATTTGGTAGCCAATTGAACCCAACCTAGCATCCAATTATCCCCTGCCTATTGCGAAGGATCTGCCGCACGACCCCGTGGCCGGCAGTCCCAGAAGAGGCCGCCAGGCAGACTAGCTGACTGGCTCCTCGAGCCCAGCACCTGTTATTCCGGCACCCCGGGGGCGCTGTTGCGCGACGGATCCTTGTCCGGAAATACTCCTATACCGCCCTCGGGAGCGGCCGCCCAATATGCCGCTCCCCGTGTGTGCCCCAGCCATATCCGGATCTGGCGAGCTGGGATACGATCCCAGTCCCCGGTGGGCAGCTTGCACTAGTGGCCAGTGCTTAGACCGCTACACCACCGTGGGGCACTAATTTTCTATTTTTAATGAATGGCTCATTGTAATTATTATCCATAGTAATGTAGCGTGTTTGCTCTGTCGTTTCAGGAGCATATAGGCTAAGCGGATTCAGCTTCTTCTTTATTTTTTTTGCGCCGATTTTGTTGTCAATGTTTTTCATAAAATTAAACTGCATTTGCTTTGTTACTGTTCACATGTGTGGTGCAGTCACATTCACATAGCCTATAAGTAAACATTACGTTTGAATGATTTACTGAGCTGGCGTTACTTTTTTCAAACCACACACCGCATGTCAGCTATTTCAGCACCACGCAACATGTCCACCTACTTATCACTATGAGGGGTTCAGCGTCAGTGCACCCCGCTCTGTTACTGTCGCATAGTTGTAGCCAATAAAGGCCGATATGTAGGCTATATAGGCTATTATACATCATTTACTGTATATACCTAATACCAACATCAAAATAGATTGTATACCTCTACAAATCATATTACACCAGGTAAAATCTGTCACAACTTGGAATAAATCTGTCGCAATTTGGAATATTTTAGAGCTCCCCCAAAATTTCACAAACCATGTTTCCAGGGGAGCTCATGTCACCACTAGGGGAGCTATAGCTCCCCGAGCTCCCCCTTATTTCGCACCATGCAGACATGGATATACCACCAGGCATATTCATAGCGCTGAATATCAAGCCAAAAGTTAAAGTGTGCAGTTATGAATAACAATAACTTTTTTTAAATTATTATTTATTATTAATTGTTTGGTATGGAATGAATGATTATTATTGTGATCATGTATGTCAATATCATATTGAAGATGTGTAGTTGATATCTGACTGATATGAATATTGAGTGAGATTTAAATTCACTTGTTTTTGTTTTGTGTTGTTAGGTTGTATACCTGTACTTACTACAATGTTTTTATTATATTTTTGTATTTGCATTTGTTATGTGTTTGGACCCCAGGAAGAGTAGTCTCACCTTGGTGTAGACTAATGGGGATCCACAATAAACAATCAACAATTACACATGCCACTTTATAACTTGCACAATGCACAAACAAAACATACTCAAGCATTCAAATTTATATAGCTGACGTTACCTACCCTATCCGCTTGTTAAGTCGTGACTTGTTTCCGGGTCCCAACGTTGGCTGAGGCGCTGTCTTCGAAATGGAGAAATAATAATAATAAATAATTATATTTATATAGCGCTTTTCCGAGGCTCAAATACCCTGACAATATGGAGAAAACGGGAAAGTGCTGTGTCCCTTGTTGAATGAATAGATCCGAGTCTAAAAAACGATTAAACTGTCATTCTACCACTGTAGTTCAGAGGTACTCTGGTGCGGAGAATTTCTGGTTTAGACCCGGAAATAGTTAAACGTCACTTTTGACGTCAGACTTAACAAGCGGATAGCATTAGCTAGCATATTGACGACAGGTTTGCTAGCAAGCTGAGATCGGATGATGACAGACCAGTAGCCTACTACAAAATATAATGTTACAGCTAAAACGTTTTAACCACTAGCACAACACCGTAGCCTATGTGTAGCTATGCAAAAGTCAAACGTTATTAATGGTACTCACATTTCTTCAGGAGCGCCAAGACCAGCACATGAACCTCACCGCTGATCAAAAAGGTGTTCTTCTGTCCTGTTTAGCAGCCACTCTCGATCATGGCCACTCTAGCAAGCTAGCTTTCGGTTTCGTTTCTTGTGAAAAGGAAAGTTCGTCCAGTGGCGCAAGGTGGCCTCTGCTCTGAGTGACTAGGCAGATAGCCAATCAATCAGGGGGGTGGCACCTGGGGTGGCCAATCAGATTTCAGGGGTAGCACGTAAATGGTAAATGGACTGCATTTATATATGGAAGCATATAGCTGACTAAATTCAAATGCTAATGCAATATGAGATTGCAATTGCATGTTCCACTTTTGCATGCATTCTTTCAGACAATATTCAAATTCAAATGCAATTCTAATGATTTGCATTTTCATTTTCATGTACCCGATGTGCACATTCGCTGTCAATATTACAATTATAATGCAAAGCCATTTGACAAAGTCATGCGCTGCTTTGTAGCTGACAAAATTCAAAAGTTCATTCTAATGTGCAAATGACTTTGCAATCCCAAAATAGCATATTCATTTGCCACTTTTGCCTGCGTTATTTGAGTCAATATTCAAATTGTAATGCAATAATGTGATTCGCAATTGCATTTACATGTTCTAGTAAACACATCCGCTTTGTAGTGTAAGGTGATCAACTTCTCCAGAATTGATTTAATTGAGTCGTCACTTACAAGCGAGTCCGTTTAATCTCAACGAGACGTCCTTGATATAACTTCTAAGATAAAATGATCCAATCAAATATTCGGCACCACTACTGAACTGTTCTTTAAGAGAATATTTATTCGAGCACATCTGCAATCAATAATATCAGCATACAATAGCATTTCATTCCATGGAAAGGGGTCTTATCTAGCTTCACCTCCGCAGACCAGGATTAGCTGGTTAACTGCAGAAGTTTCACCGGAGAAGAGCCCCCCTTCGCCTGGGACCACAGTCTTTATCTATTTTTCTTAACATTTTGGGATGGGCTGTCCCTCTCTGGTAGGTTTTATGGTAAACGTCTGTTTTATGTCTGAATGTGGCGTTCGACTCCTTTCGGTGTCCGTGCAAGTGTGTTATCTTCTTCTTCTGACCCCCCGGTCGTTTGTCATGGTGGGAGTGTTTGGACACTCTGTCTGCAACGGTATCCTGAACAGCCTAGCACGACGTTAGACACACACACATTCAGGTCTGTAAGTTCTATGTCCTTATCAGGATCGCTTGTGTAAACATCACTGTTGCCAGGCCCACAGATTCCCATGACTTGGGATTCGATTAACAAGTTTAAAATACAATATTGAAGAATAGGCTTATCATTAATCATTAGTTATGATAGTCTAAAATGAGTATAGGAAAACAGAATATCATAACAGCAGGTACAAAATGGTTGTTAGCACATAGGTAAAAATAAGCAATCTACAGGCGGTTTGAACCACAACACCCTCTCCCAGTCAGGAGCCCCTTCCCCCCACGTCGCTCAAAAGCAGAACCTCTCTTTTATGGTTCTGTGAGCCTTCAACTGATCTCAGTCACATATTATTTAAATGAACACACAGTATTTAATACAAATCCCTAACAGTAGCTGACAAAATTCAAATGACTATGCAATCCCAAAATAGCATATTCATTTGCCACTTTTGCCTGCGTTATTTGGATTTATGAAACACAGGATAAGATGTAAATTCCTTTGTGCAGGCACGTACGTGAGAGTGTGTGTGTGTGTGCGTGTGTGTCAATATTCAAATTGTAATGCAATAATGTGATTCGCAATTGCATTTACATGTTCTAGGAAACACATCCGCTTTGTAGCTGACAAAATTCAAACTCTCTATGCAATTCTCATGTTCTACCGGCCTGTCAGTCATTCTCTGGGGGCGGGACAATGTTTAACGCACCAACCGGAAATAGTGCAAGACCAGCCAGCTGTAGATAATTTAATTGATTTAGTGGGCGAAGGTATTTAGTGGGTGAAGGAAACAAGAATGGCCAAATCGGTTTCACAACTACTCCGTGAGGCGGCGGAGGCGTTAGAAGCACAGCAGCAGAATCCCTCCAGGCTGTCGGAAGATTCCCCTCAACCCACACCGAACCCTCCGAACCCCCCACCCGTCCTTCCACCCGATCGAGGAGGTGCAGGTGGAGCACGAGGTAACGTTAGTTTACTAGCTAGCTAATTAAGCAATTTCACACGAGAGGGAGTGTGTTATACTGAATATCAGCACGGCTGTGATTGTCTTCGGTACTCGGCCGCAATTTATTAGTTAACAGTAATAAGTGACAACAGATTATGATTTGTTTGTTTATTTAATCATTTATTTAGGCTCCGTCGTGTACATTTATTTGTACATTTCCATGTATTGTGCAACCAGTGAAATATGACTCGGTTGACAGTCGCTTTGGTGGCATGTGTGAATGTGATTCAGAGTCAGACGAGTTGACATCATACAGCACGCTGCTCCATCGTTTTCTGCTCTCGGTGGATGGTCTCCAATAACTTTTTAGCGAGCTTTCAGACCTTTCATTCATTTAATAGAACACCTGTGCGGCGGAGTGATACATAATATATAGTTAAAAGTCCCAGTGCTGTTATACTGTATATCGTAACTCATGGATGCCTCTTGTCCAATCAAATTACTTGGTCGGAACTAACTGTTGTATAATTAGATTTAATGTAGAAATGATAATTTAACTCTAGAAAACGTTAGTATATTTTTCCTCTCAGATGAACATGATTCATATGTGGTCTATGATATATTATGAGCTGATAAGGTTAAGTTGTATGTATTCATATTGGCATTAACGATACCCAAGTAAACAATCACTGAATGTATTTATCACATCAATACAGTGCATGTTTACTATTTCAGTTGACTAATACAATATTGTTAATTTGTTCATAACATTTCATTGTTCTACACAGCAGAGGTTGTTTTTTTTGTAAGATTTTATTTTCCATTTTCTTTTTACTTGACAAACATCACAATACATCACAGCTTGACAAACATCACAACACATCTCAACTTGACATACATCACAACGCATCACAGCTTGACATACATCACCACACATCACAGCTTGACATACATCACAACACATCACAGCTTGACAAACATCACAACACATCTCAACTTGACATACATCACAACGCATCACAGCTTGACATACATCACCACACATCACAGCTTGACATACATCACAACACATCACAACTTGACATACATCACAACACATCACAACTTGACATACATCACCACACATCACACCTTGATATACATCACAACACATCACAACTTGACAAACATCACAACACATCACACCTTGACAAACATCACAACACATCCTAACATCCCAAAGCCCCACTTTTTTTAAACCGTCTAAAATTTATCCCAGTTTACCCCCTATACTTATCTAACTAATATTTCTAATGCATAATCTAATTAATCTCTTAGTACTATGTTTCTTGCACTATCTTTACGTCTTAGCTAAGGCCTTCACTATCTCTCCCCATATCTTTTCAAACTGATCTTTCTTATTATTGTCTATGGCTAAATTCTTCTCTATATTGGTATAATAAAGAATTTCGTTTTTTCATTGTTGTAGTGTTGGAGGTTTACTTGATTTCCAACTTCCAAGTATTAGTTTTTTTAAATATAATTGATGAGTACATAATTATCCACCCCCTAGGGTATCTTACTGTGGCTACATCCTGGAAAAGACAGATTGAAGGATCAAATTTGAATCTTTCCTTATGTACCCCTGAGAGCCAATGTTCTATGTCAACCCATGTTTTCTGTACTCTGGGACATTCCCAGAATGCGTGTATTAGTGAGTCTTTTTTTCCACACTTTAAACAGTTATCTGATACATTACTATTACTATTACTACTATTTTATCTCGCGTGTGGTAGACTCTATACATTATTTTATATTGGATTAAACGTAGATTTTCATTAACTGTCATGTCATTTGTAGTATTCCAACACTCTTTCCATTTTAAACCTATATCTGTTCTTCCTAGTTCTCGATTCCACATCTCAATCCTACTTTCTAACAGTTTTTCAGCTACATAGGTCTTCTGTAGAGTTCTATACATTTTACCTATCAAATTCTTATCAATTTCTCCATCAAATATGATATCCTCAATTGTACTCTGCTGCCCAAATGATTTTAAATTAAAATGTAGATTTATTTACACAGCAGAAGTTATGAGGCTATTTAGCCCATACCCAACCCCACTGGGTAGGCCTATAAGAAGACGGAATGCAACACCAGCTCAGGCTGCTAAAAAGCAGAAAAGATGCTCGTCATATACGCACCGTTTCTTCTGCCTTCCGAAAAGGAAGGACAGTGAGGTACCCATTCCATCGAGAAGACATGCTCTTGAAAGGGCAGGATTAGGTGAGCGGAATGTCACATTTCCTGGTAAGGCTAATTTTTCTTATGTATTTTCTGGATGTATTATAG
The DNA here is from genome assembly GCF_963989245.1 of Nansenia antarctica. NCBI lineage: Eukaryota > Metazoa > Chordata > Actinopteri > Argentiniformes > Microstomatidae > Nansenia > Nansenia antarctica. Next base: position 28,167,656 of record NC_137689.1, on the reverse strand, counting down.
GTCTGTAATTTGTATTCATATCCCAGCAGTGAAATGATAATGGTATTGTTCTCTTTATTTACCTACAGACAAATGTTGCACCTCAAAGGAGTCTTCAGAGCAGCTGTACATATATTTATATTTCCCACAATTGAAGGAATGTGGAGGGTTTGTTCTCCTTCGCAACAAGGGATCAGCGAGGTCCACATTTCTGGACGGCATACCCTGTCCGCAGGAAGGGTATTCCCCAGAGTACCTGACCAGTGAAGCAGCCATGGTGGGGCAAGCCCTTATCTATATCAGGCCACTCCAAAAAGATATAGACCTGGAGGTAACATACCGGTAACCTTTTCACATTAATAAAATGTTATTGTTGTCTTCAGGCAATGCATTTAGTGTTGCAAATATGTTTTGATTTGCTGTTTTGAATAAGCTAGGCCAGTGGTCCTCAGGGTCCAGAGTCCTGCTGGTTTTCTATCCTGTCAGGTTAACTACATATATATATATATATATATATATATATATATATATTATAATATAAAGCCATTGCTTTCCGAAGTATGTTTAGAGATCTGCAAAATATTGCACACATTTTAAGGCGGAGAAGAAAGAGCACTTAACTGTTGAAGTGAGAGAAACTCATGTCAAACATCATCAAAATGCATCATCATATCTGATTCATATCTGATTGAGGCCGGCATGAGATTGAGGACAACAATCAATGTGTCTGTTACATTTCCATCTTGCATGAAATGACGTGCGTTATGCATTGTGCTAGAATGACACTATTTACAGCGCTGTCAATTTTTAAATAATGCAATAGGCTATATATCTTCTAATGGCTACTTCCAGCATGGTAATGCACCATGTTGTAGAGTAGAGTAGAATTTGGCCATCAGCCTTGATTTCAATGTGTATAACTGTTGAATGAGCCTGGCGGAGATCCTGAAAAAGTCACACCTACTGCCTAGAGCAAGAAATGCCGAATTCCAACAATTGACTGACAGGTTGATTGCATGGCAAATAAAACTATTATTTTTAATGATTATTATTATTACACCCTCACCATTTGTCAATTCCTTTGCAATTGCTTTTGTAATGAGGCGGAGAAAAATGACACCCTGGCCACTCCTCTGTGATTATAACGTCTCACACCTTGTTTTTTGTTGATTTGGGAACGGTGTTCCTCATTTGTGTGTCATATTGGACCCGTTTGTTTTCTCTGAGTGCGTGTGCCTGCTGCCAATCCTGCACACCTGTGATCCATCCACTTATCAAGCTTCAGTATATATCCCCCAACTCTTCACTCCAGTCTTTGACAGAGTGTTCAGTTGCCAACATGGTACTGACGCTCCGGTCTAACGTGGCTTGAAACCTGGTAACTTTGTGTGTCTCTGCCTCAGGGTCATCATTCCTCTGGGATCTATGCCTGCCTCGCCTCAGTTCACTCTGCCTTCTCTGCTTCCCCATGAACACTGGCTCTTCCCTTCGTCTAAATAAACTGCATTTACATTTTTGTGAGCTCTTGACGAGTTCTGCTTTTTGGGTCTACTAAATGAATCCATGTACAGCACTTTGGTCAGCGCAAATTGTTTTAAATGTGATTTATAAATAAAGATGACTTGACTTGACTAAATGTACTCAACCTAACACACAGTGTAATTCTGTTGTGCAAATCAGAGACCCTATAAAAACAACAATATTAATTCCAAAATTACGATTTTCCTTGCATTAAGATTACAATTATTAAGTGATTTGTTGATGACATGTTTTAATTTTAACTTAATTTCAAATTAACGTTTATTCATCCCATGTATGAACTTGATTATTACCTGTTCTCTTTCATAGTGTTCGTTTCGTATCTCACTATGGGAACGCCCCCTGCGTGACCTCATCAGAAACTGAATTACACTGCGCCAGCCCATTGGCTGGCCCAGACGACGCTTGTGTCACGAGGGACGGGACCCTCCGCCTATATAAGGCGTACGCTCTGCTGCTAAACTGCACTTCGTTGACGTTCACAGGACTAGAAATACTTCTGTTGAAGAGTAGGAATACTCTGACTCGGGGTAGCGATACCCCGTGTTACGATTCGAGTAGCAATACTCGCCTTGCTCGGAACGAAAAAAGTAGCGATACTCCTCGTTCTGAACGACGCGAGTAGCAATACTCCCTGTTCTGCGAGTAGGAATACTCCGAACGGTTATGGGTAGCAATACCCAGTGTGAGAGACAAAAAGTAGAAATAACTTTATCTCTATAACGCACTGCTAGCGGGTAGATAGTAATATCCCTCCCCTGGCCCCTCTGTTTTCCCTTGATAGCTGACAAGCTAACGGGTGAAGTAGCGAGGCCTGCTAGCAGCTAGCCTACAACCCTTAGCCAGAAATGGCTAACGTTGAGGCTAGCGGACCTAGCCCAGCCGAGACTAGCCGGAAGACCTGCTCGTGCAGCAAGTCAATGGCTAGCTGGGACACTCACTCTAAGTGTGCAGCGTGTCTGGGATTAACCCACGCCCAGGCCGCTGTTATCTCTACCGATGAGTGTATCCACTGTGCAGTGTTCCCCAAGAAACTTCTCCGCCGACGGCTAAGTCGCATGGCTAGCCTGTCGGGAGAAGATCCGCTTCTGTGTAAGGCAGCCGAAACGCTGCCATCACAGTCTAACGCGGACATGTCTCCAGGTTTACCGACACCATGCTGGGCGGACATAGTGCCACATAGCCCTGACATCGGTTTCCCGGTACTGGATGACAAGGGGATTGACAGCTTTACCGCTGCTCGCTATGAGAGAGACTCGGACAGTGATGAGGGAGGGTCGCGTGACTCAGACCTCATTTTGTCCACCGATGATGAGGAAGACTCCTCATTATCAATCGGTAGGCGCGGAGCTGAAAAGCCCCCCACGCCTGACGGAGGTAACCAACCCTCCGCCCCGTCTCTCATGGACTGCGACATGCAGGACATGTGCAAGCGAGCAGTGGAAAGGCTGAATATCCCCTGGCCCGTCGCCCAAACCGAAACTGCTATGTCACGCTTTGACGGCAAAAGACTGCAGACGGCGGCTAAGACGGGGAAACAAGTTATGCCGTTCTTCCCCGAGCTACTCGATGAGATAGCAGTTACGTGGAAAGAACGGCCATTCAGCGAGAAACACCCAATAATCGGGGGTTCTCGACTGGATTGTGAGGGGATGGACTCCCTCGGCCTCCGCCACATCCCACCGGTCGAGCCGGTGGTGGCGCGCCACCTGCACCCGAAGACCCCCGTATCTTCGGCTGCCCCGTCCCTACCCTCCAAGTCGGACCGCTTCCAGGCTAGCCTTACAGACAAGTGCTACAAAGCAGCGGCACTGACAGCGAGGGCTCTCAATGCCTCCGCACTCCTATCAGCCTACCAGGCTGAGCTGGAGGAGGATATGACCGCTAAACCAGACAATATGCCTACCCTATGGGAGGAAATCTGCGTTATAACGGATCACATCCTCCGTCTCCACAAGACGGCCATTGTGTTCTTCATATTTCCAAGACATCTTAAGACCCATGTCAAACTCTCATGCAGTACCACATAACGACACCGGGGGTCGCACGTCAAACTCTCATGCAGTACCACATAACGACACCTGGGGTCGCTTGACACAATGGCAGGCGGGGAACATAGGACCCTTTTTCGGAAGCGGGGAACATAGGACCCTTTTTCGGAAGCGGGGAACATAGGACCCTTTTTCGGAAGCGGGGAACATAGAACCCTTTTTTTGGGGGGGGGTAAGAAATCGGGGAACATAGGACCCGGGGAACATAGGACCCGGGGAACATAGGGATGACCCCTCCCGTTTCGCCTCAGTGGTTCGAGTGCTGTCTGCACGCATTTGGAGAAAGTTCAAGGAGCAAGCGCGTACCCGAAGGGCAGGCGCGTGTACTCGTAAACCTTCCCTTGGAAGGCAAAACGTCGAAATTTCCTGTGCCTCTCTGTGATTGGCACATGAAAATACGCGTCCCTCAAGTCTATGCTGATTCCGTAGTCGCCATTCTGTATACAAGACAGAAGGCGCCTCGTCGTCAACATACGAAAGGGGCGTTTCGCCACTTTCTCGTTGAGGACCCTTAACACTAGAACAGCCGTGAGGTGTTAAACAGCACCAGTGAGTACAAAAAAAATTCTACCTTTGCACTCGATCACATTTCAGGACCCTCCTTTCATGACTTTTCCTAGATATGTGCGTTCTACCACCCAGCATTTTTACATTTTCAAAATCGAGTTAGTATAAAGCGTTTTAGCAGTATTTCTGTGTGTGTCTGTGTATTTGTGGCTGCCATCTTTTTCTCCAAGCCTGCAATTCTCTTTTATATCAGCAGAGGTAGCAAGGGGGCACACACTGTGCTCAAATTCAGGCTTCAGTGCTGAATGAGACACAGTGCATAAGACTGATATTTGTGTTTATATATAGGCTACAATAACAATCAAAATAAGATATGTATATGTGCAGACAGTTATGAAAATGATAAACTGTACAGTATGTCTCCCAATCAATGTTCGTTCAGACAATACAACCAAAGGCGTAAAAATACTGATGTTCTCATAATGTAATTATATATATAGCTAAATTAGACTGTAGACTGCTATGGAGGTATATTGAAACCAATATATAGATTATATATATAGATTATATATACAACCTGATTGGATTAAATAAGATTCTGTTGTGATTGTGTTGACATTGTTGTGATTGCAAAATAAATCTTGGTTATGTAATGTGTAAAGAACATGATGACACGAATGCCTATTATGATGATATGCAAAAGGGACAATCTGTCTATGAATCTTGGTTCAATCAAGGTTGTACATAGATATACGCAGATTCATATTTGGATAGTTGATTTTGGCACCATTGTATAGTAGCCAATTGCAGAGAGTATACATTATTTTGTTTGTTTACTGCACATTATAAATGAAATGATGTGTATTAATTATTTTTGTTGGTTTGAATCCTCACTGTGTTCATGTGTCTGCTGATGTTATGGCCGGCGTGAAGTTCACGACAAATAAACAGACTGTGTGAAGCTCATAACTATGATAACACAATATTGCAATATTTATTACTATTCTTTTTTAATAATGATATTCAACTTTCATTCATTAGTAAAGCTCCCGCAGTCTCAATCAATCTCCTCTCCATATATAGCATTTAATCTGTTCCATAGTTCGTTCTCAGCTGACTCAAGCTTCATATCAGATTGCTCTAATAATTTCCCCACTTCTCTGCTTATAGGAACTTTATGCATTTTAGAGAAACATGCAGAGCATGTATTTGACAAAGAAACGTGTAGGCTAAGAACTAGTTTCTAAAGTGAGTTACAATCACTTGATGGTTGATACACGGGGGAGGGTAATCTTATTGATCGTTTCCCATTAGCAAACAATAGCTGCCAATTCATGAGCGAGCCAAGCGGGTTTCAAAGCTGCCAAGCGGGTTTCAAAGCTGCCAAGCAGGTTTCAACGCTTACAAGCTTACAGCAGTCGATTGTCTGCTGATGTTACGGGCACGGCCGGCGTGAAGTTCACGACAAATAAACAGACGTTATCACTGTGAAGCTCATAACTATGATAACACAATATTGCAATATTTATTACTATTATTTTTGTATAATAATAATCAACCATCATTCGTTAGTAATGAAAACTCCCGCAGTTCCGATCAATCTCCTCTCCACTTTACACATTACATAACCAAGATCTCTTTTGACATCACAACAATGTCAACACAATCACAACAGAATCTTATTTTATCCAACCAGGTTTTATATTTTGATTATGACATCATGTCTTTCAACATTGTCACACTTTTCATTACACACATTAGCGGATTTATCATTCTGTACTCTTTCTCTCCTTTCTTTCATGTATTTTCTTTTCTTTTTCTCAATTAGTAGTCTCCTAATCTCGCTACAGTTTGAGCGAGACTGTAACTGTCATTGTTTGAATGAATGAATGAATGAATGAATGGTCTTTATTTGTCATTGATATAGTACAGGTACCAAACAACGAAATTTGGGAGGGGGGGGCTCCCCTGGTGCTAGGAAACTAGGTGCTAGGAACTGGTGCTATAACTGTGTTCATGTTATAATGTTTAGTGAACGAACAATTGTTGGGTGTTTGCCACAAATCGGAATTATCTTGCCGTGAAATGTACATCAAATAACATGATGTCGGCGATCTACTAGAACTGCGGGACGACTGCAATGTAGGCTACCATATATATCTGCCATATCATACCGTTTTATATTGAAAAATATGATGGTAAATAAATACATGTGGGACCGATGTATGATATGGCAGAGGTGTGGTGTGTATCATCAGTCTGTCTCGTTCCAGCGAGTCAACTCGTGTTGACTCAATAAGACATGCGCTTGATGGGGGGAGTGTTGATGGCTCTCGATCGTTTCCGATCAATGAACAAAGACATCGGGTTCCCCCGCAGTCACAGTGCTACATGAAAATATCTAGCCACACACCACATAGCATACCTCCGCCCTATATGTATTTATCATCATATTTCTCAATATAAAACGGAGGTACGATATATGGCAGATATATGTATGGTATATTATGGCAGTTTCTGGCGCCAGTCCCGTTCTGTTGTTCAAAGAATATAATATAAAACGTATCACTGCACTGCTGTCTGTCCTGTGTTGTTTTGTTTGCATTGCATTTTAGCACAGTGCGCCGATTAGATAGAAGATGTTCTACAGAGGGTGATGTAACCCCTCCCTCCCCTCCCTTCCCCCACCCCTCCCCTGCTGTTGTGTCTCGATACCTGGTCAACACAGCTTGGGATTCCAAGGAAATTACTTGGAACTATGTGTGAAAGGGACAACATTGCAATATATATTACAGTTATTTTTTAATAATGATAATCAACTTTCATTCGTTAGTAATGAAAACTCCCGCAGTCTCGTTACATACATGCATACGTTATTATATATATAAATAAAGCCTTGAACTGGCCAAGCATAAAGGCTGAAGATGGAAAGTCACTACAGGCCTATGCACTGTATTTGAGAGGATGCAACAATGCCATGCAAGACTTGCACTATCTGGAAGAGCTTGATAGCCCATCAAACCTCAGGCTTATTGTTTCTAAGTTGCCCTACAAGTATAGGGATAAATGGAGGTCTATTGCCTGCAATATACTTGAGATTAGTCATGGCAGGGCTAAATTCAAAGACCTTGTTGGCTTCATTGGAAAAACAAGCCACAATTGGGAGGTGTGGGGGATGGAAATCCTTTGTTTGGCTGATCTGCGACTATCAACAAGAATAAGATTACCATCCCCCATGCTTCAACCATTATATCAAGTGAATGGAACTGACTTTAGAAACGAGTTATTCTGGTTTATTTGCGAGGACCACAGGAAAGGCCAAGGATTTCCACTTACACATGTGTGAGGAAAAGTAACAGCGTTTTGTTACAGAACTGTTCGCAAATGTTCCATTTGTTCATTTGCTTTATTGAGGTGACTCTGCGAAATGACAATAACTAAACAAGTCCTGACAACAAAAATATATGTATAATATTGTATATAATGTTTTTTCTGTATATCACTGTAGACCACAGTCTCACTCACATATACACAACACAACACTGTTGTGTATAATACAGTTTTCTCAGTCGCTTTGGTGCATTTCTCACATCACTATTAACATTTGCACAACAGTTGTCAGTGGCATCAAAATGAAAAGTCCTGACACCATTGTTTATGAACAAGATAGTCAAATGGCTTTGTCATGTTTTCATTATGACAGTTCACTCTGTAAGTGTTTTCCAATGCAAAAAAATTAGATCTTGAAAGTGAAACCGCAGGGTGCGTTCGTAAATTCGCTATGAGAGCGCCGGAGCGCACACCGGGTTCAACGTCATAAAGGGACCAGGTAATTTGATTGGACAAGAGGCATTCCATGGGTGCTAACCAGATTTCCAGGGCGAATTTACGAACGCATGCTAGCGAATTCGACGACGAAAATCGTCAGAGGAGATATACGGGTTATTTTGATAAACTGGACACATTTTTGGAATATATATTGGTACTTTCTCACCTGAAAACATATTAAAACTTCATAAAATGACATGGTAACACTTGTAAAGGCAAAATTACAGCATTTTTTTTTTTTTTTTAAATGGACGATTCAAATCGCCTTCTGCTTGCCGGTGCGAAATGCATTCTGGGAAAAGGCGTCGGAGCCTGGCAGACGGCCTTGTGTGACATCGCCCTCCAGCGATCTTTGTGCGTCAGTACACTCTTCTCTATGTTAAACTATCATAGTGCTGAATCACACCTCATCGCGATTGAATAAGGTCGCGATCCGCCGCGGTCGTAGTGTTAAATCTAGTATGGGTCTCATGCCTCCCGATTTCTTTGGGACAAGGAAATACGGGGAGTACCACCCCATGTCCCACTGGTCCCTCGGAACCATTGTCACTGCGCCCTTCGTTAGGAGATTCGTAATCTCCTCCTGGAGCGCACATGTTTTTATCGGGCAGGACAAAACAGTCTCTCTCACGCCCCTGAAGGGCGGAGGAGGCTGAATGAACTGTAGTGCATATCCCCTCCTCAATGTCCTGTCTAGCCAGCCCGACAGAATACCTGCCCCTTCTAGCCATTCTGCATAACGCAACGACAGCGGCTGGGCCGTCTGTTGTGGTGCAGTCGACAGAAAAAGCTTGAATTTCTGTATGACCCCAGCCGCCGCTGCACACCGAGGAGGTGGCACAGCCCAAGGTGGGGTCATTTCGAAAGGGATGGTTTGCCGTCTGTAAAGAGTGTTTGTTTTGAGTAACAATGCCCTTTATCGACGTAGGTTTATTATGCCTGATAATCAAAGAACCGGCCGCACGCTCATGAGCTGGGCCAGATCTTGATAGACATGGAGGGGTTTTTGATGTAAATAACGGTCCCTCTATACGGCTACAGACAGGGGTGTTTAACCCCCTTTGTGTCGTGATAGGGGTAAGTCCGCTAGGCAGAGAGCTGGCCACACGCTGGTAAGCTGGGCCAGTCTCCGCTTTGTTTCTAACCGGTAGCGATTCGACCACACTCTGACAAGGCAGGTGGGTCTCCAATCTGGTAGATACCATGGAAAATTCTCCTTTACTGAAAAAGTAAGGTGGGGATTTTCCCTCTTTTGCCTCTTTATGAGGTAGCAGCCATGAAGAGGAAACCGGTGGTGGGGTCATTACCGACCCCCCCGCCAGTCACGCATTCCTCTTGCGTTTACCCCCACCGACCGAATAGCCCTTGTCGCTCTATTGGAGCATTCAGTAGGGCCATCCGGTCCGCCCCGGTCATGGTGGTGAGAGACAGCCACATCTGCCGCTGCTGCACCACCGCGTTTGCCATCAGGCGACCCCCACAGACCGCGACGCCCTGGGCCAGGTACATCGTCGCGGCACTGAGCTTGCTCAGAAGCTCCGCCTCCACTGCAGACAGACCGTCGGGTCGGTCTGTGGTGATTTTCGCAATGGCGGCGTTAAACACGGCGATATTATTCGCCGCCGCCGCCTGCGCACCGAGAGCGTAGCTCTTGTCTACCAGGGTGGCGTTAAACCTGTCACGCTGGTTGGGCAGCGTAGGTTTTTTCGGCACCGACCAAGCGCTGGACCCCGGTACCAAGTAGGCCGCCAGCGCTGGTTCGAGCGGCGGGGAGCCGTCGATCATCCCCTCCGCGAGCCCCTCCACTCTGGTAAAGGGCAGGAACGCCTTCACCGGCGCCCTGCCTGCGAGTGGTTCCCCCCACGTGTCCTCCACAAACTTATCTAAGCCCGGGAGGACAGCGTTAGGAGGTTGGCCCTGTCGCTTCGCCCTCCTCCCCTAAAACAGTTCCTTCTCCCAGAAGGACTTAGTCGTTGGGGGAGGGGAGGCGGGACGGGGAATCCCCAACACGCCTGTCGCAGCTTCCAGGAGGCCCTGGAAGTCGTGGTGGAGTGATGGGTGGGCGAGGGCTTGTGAGCCTCTACCTGCCGCTCGCGCTCATCAGAGCTCTCTGACCCTGACACCGACACCGACCACTCAGCTGGGTGAGGGCGGCGTGATGTCAGGGCCGGCTGAGCGGGCGGGCCCATCCCTACTTGGGGAGGTGCCTGCCCAGAACGCCGCTCTGGGGCCTGTCCGGACGCATCAAATAATTTATAATAATTTTGCCATTTAGCAGACGCTTTTATCCAAAGCGACTTACAATTACGAATTACAGGGACATTCCCCCTGGAGTAACTGAGGGCTAAGTGCCTTACCCAAGGGCACACTAGTAGTGGTGTGGCTTCAGGCGGGATTTAAACTCACAACCTTCCGATCACAAGTCCAACTCACTATCCACTAGACCACCACTACCCCCTGCATCATCGGCAGAGCTATCCGAGTCGGATAACATCCCCGAGATAGCGTCCGCCAGGGGAATGCTCTCCTTGAACCAGGCCATCCTCTTCCGCCTTTCCTCGACGGAAAGGAGAGAGCAGGGGAGGAAGCTGGGGGAGGCGACCAACGCCGCCTCGGCATGTTGGGGGCCGAGGCAGACGTGGCAGTAGTCGTGCTTGTCCTCCGCTGCTTGGAAGTCGCAGCGGCAGGCGTCCCGGAGGAACTTCTTCGTGTTCGGCGGCGGACGATCCATCTCTTGAAGGGAAGTGTCTGGCGGGTTCTCCAGTCTCTTGTTGTCGTCCTTCTTGCAGTCTCAGATGTAAACCCGTGCTGAAATTTTTGGGAGAATGAGGGAACGAAGGACGCCCCTTTTATAGCACCCCAGGGCGGGCGCGGACATCGAAAAATTCAGTCATTGGCTACTTTAGGTAGCGGGGTAAACCAATAGGAGCAGAGCTCCACGATATAGAACGATCTAACGATAGCCTTGCATTCGGCCACTTCCCGATAGTTCCTTCTGCACAAAGGCTATTACCTCATTTAAACCTGAGTACTACCAATAAACACTAAACTGACTTATAAATTAAATAAATTCTGACTTTAATCTCAGAAATTCTGACTTTTTATCTCAGAAATTCTGACTTTTTTCTCAGAAATTCTGACTTTAAACTCAGAATAACCCCCCCCCCCTTTCGGGAAAAAAAAAACTCAGTTCGTGGCCCTAATAATCTTCCGTACTGCTGTCATGTAACTTCATCAATAAAAGGCTTCAAGCTAATTTGATCAATCTTCTTGTATTCAATATTCAATATCAATAGAGAAGAAACCAGATTAAATCCCCTACAGTAGATTTTCAGACGTGCACAGAAGTAGCAACAGCATAACACAGGCCTCCTCAAAATTGTATAAATAAAAGTCTAGCTCTGAGGGAAATGAGTTTACAAGCAGTCTAATTGAGCCAACTTTCGTGTGACAGAAACCATAATATAAATGAGCTGATAGCGATTACAATTTACAAAAACGTGTTCTAAAAGCTGAAAGTAATCAGACGATTGCCATTATTAATGGATGCAGAGATGTTTGTTGGTTTTCCCAAAAATGAAAAAAAGTAAAGATGGTTCACTCCAATCTTTTTTTTTTGCTTTGGATTTCCCGACACACAAGTTAACCATCTACTCACCTAATTTCACTAAAATATCTTTGGTCTGACAGACTTGACATCTACGTGACACATTGCATTGAATGATGAGAAATGAAAACAAACATGGATGCACACGACAGTAGTTAGCATCATTGGCTCACTATGATCAGTACAACCTTCAAAATAGTATTTTACACATAAATGTGTGTCCATTACAATGTATTGCAATAATTGGAATATATGATTTGTATTTGAAAACATATTAATACAACCGTAAATAAAGAAATTATAACCACACAAGCCTGTCAAGTAATTTTTTTAATTGATAGAAGTTGCAAGTGTGACCCAGTACGTGTGGTATAGTAATAGTATAGTAAATAAAATAAAATTAGTAGTAATACAAGTAAATAAACGTAGTCAAATGTAAAACATCACACAGAGACACGTACGCCCGCACACACGCAGAATCACACGCACACACACACACACACACACACACACACACACACACACACAGATGGGCTGAAGCAGAGAGCACTCTTGAACTCAACTGTGTGTTGAAGACAGTCAGTCTGGATAACTGATACTGCCAGAAGGTAAGTGGTGTTTTTTGTGCACAGTCCCGTGAGGTTTGTGATTGCTGGGGTGATTAGTTGTCTTAAATGAAGATGTCATATTGGGATTCAGTTCCAGCCTGTCATCTTTAGATGAAACAGTTATGTGGAGCTTCAGAGAGCTGCTAGTGAATTCTGCTAACACCCTTCCTCGCCACAGTCAGGAAGCTCCATTCATAATGTATGTCCATGACAACGCTTGGCTGTAAGAACAGTTAGGGGAGGCTTGTGTTAAAGACATATTAGAAACACTATCATGTTTACAATCTGTTTTTTTCCCCCCATGTATTTCATACATGCTTTACGGTTAGGACTTGAAACTGTGTGATTCATTGATTGATGATTGATTGACGTACACCACGGAGATAGAGTGTACCAGGTAATGACAGTTTTATGACACACATACTTTTACACACATTCATAGTTCGATCTCTGCTATTCGGAGCAATCCAGAGCAACGAATCACAGCGTAGCACAACGCCGCTTGGTGTGAACAAGGAGACTAGTGACACTCAGGCTCTAAGAGGCAACAATCGGCCCTCTATGCCCAGGCTCAGAGCGTACAGCCTGGCTCTCTGTTCTAGACAGCTCACCCTGTCATATGGGACCCCCCCTGCTCAGATCAGCTGACCCAGCGCTCTTAAGTTTATGGTGTTCTATGAGATGACTGGACCGTACAAGGTTAGGGTGTTTGACAAAGATGCCTGGTACCAACCCCACACACTGTTGCTGGGCTATACATGTTGTCGGAGCCATGTACAGGATTTATTGTGAATTTGGTATGAATGTTGAATGGGTAATTTTGTGAGTTTATATTTTGTTTATTTGTTATTGCTATGGTTACGGTGATTGATATCATCCCACGATCATCCCACAATCCCAAGTCACATAGATATGGGCGGTGATATTGATATCTCTCCCTCAACCACTCAGAGACTCAGCCTCACTCTCCACTTTTAAATCACACCACAAAACCTACCTGTTCTCCCATGCATACAACCTTCCCTACCCCTAAGCCTGCCACCCCCCCCCCCCCCCTGGACATTGCTGTGTTATTTGTTCCCTGTGCCTGTTCATTAACTCTGTGTTCTATGTGCTCATGTTATCTGTTGCTTGTTGCTTTTGTGTTTTTCCTATATTGTCAGCGTCTTTGATCCCCGGAAAAGCGCTATATAAATACAATGAATTATTATTATTATTATTATTATTATTATTGTATGGTTAATATAAGCACCTGCATGGTGGCTAGTAGGAAAGAGAGAGAAGGGAGTGGGGTTGCTGTATTTTTGTTGACCGCTTTTGATCGCTGTCTCTGAACACTGTTGCACGCTGTGATTGTTTTGGAGTATGTTTTGGACGTTATACTAAGTTGATTCTTTCCGTTAATAAAAGCTTTGAAACCTTTGAAAAGCAAATAGTTTTTCGTTAGCACGTCAAACGATAGCAAACAAGACCCTCAGAGACCCTCAGCCTCTCTGGGACTCTTTCCCGTTAGTCGCTACACATTGTTGTTGCTGTTGACGTTTACTTCCACATTGACCTCCTCCTTCCCATGCTCTCTCTCTCTCTCCCATGTTCACCCTGGTGGTTCTTCTCCCCGTATTCCTCAAGCCCATATGGAACATGCCGACAGCCTCTATCCTCCAGACTCTCTCTCTCCATTGGAGGTGCTGTGCTCCCTCCCCCCCGGTAGTGACTCCCTCTCCATCCTGACCTCCCGTTGCCCCCCCGGGTGTTTTGGCGACGGGGGGCTGGTCAGCCAGGAGGTCAGACTGGACTCCATCCTCCTGTGTCCCGAGGGGTTCCACACCCCCGCTGCGTACGCTCCAAATGACCTTCGACGCACTGAAGGCCGATCCCACTACGCCTGCCCCAGGGCCCCCCCCCTGAGGTCCCTGCATGGCTGGGGCACGTACAGCCCCCCTCCACAGAGACCCAGCCCCAGCACTGAGAGCAGAGGGGGGGGGGAATCGTGCTACGCTAGGCCTCCCTCCCTCCACCGGGGCCAAGGCTACCACAGCCACACTCTGCCCCTGCCTCCCCGCAGGGCCCTGGCTGTCTTCAGACCCTGGTGAGTTTAAGGCTGGGTGGGTTTTAGAATGGAGACCTTGGTGAGTGAGACACAGGAGGAGAAAGTGATGTGTGGGGAGGGTTCCTGCTGGTGTGTAGTGTGTTGTACAGAAGGATTTGAGGTCAGCTGAGAGGCCCCAGGGTCCCACGGGGGGGAGGGCGTAGGGGGGGGGGCTTGGGGAAATGTGGGACACTGACCCCCCACCTCCTCTAACCAACACCAGTAGAGGATGACTGTGTGCGAATTCTTTTCATTCTTTCGGCGAGTCGCAACCGCGTGAAAGTCTGACTGCATGGCATAAAATGTGAGGTGGTTTTGTATGTCTGATCTACGTTGGTGCATTTCTTTGGTGTGTGTCTGTTGGTGTCGTGTGTTTGTTTGCGGTGTGTGTCTGTGTATGTTTGGTTTGTCTGCTGCAGTGTCTACAGCACCCCTCAGGGTTATAAGATGTCCACGGTGGACAAACCGCGAATGCTCAGGGCCACCATCACGCCTAGCAACTCGTACCCAACCGAGCAGCACCAGAGCCATCTCTTCCAGGACCCGGACCAGCCCAGACAGAACCACAGCCAGCTCCTCCAGGACCAGACCAGACAGAACCAGAGCCAGCTCCTCCAGGGCCAGCCCAGACAGAACCAGAGCCAGCTCTTTCAGGACCAGGACCAGCCCAGACAGAACCAGAGCCAGCTCTTTCAGGACCAGGACCAGGCCAGACAGAACCAGGTCTTTCAGGACCAGGACCAGCCCAGACAGAACCAGAGCCAGCTCTTTCAGGACCAGGACCAGGCCAGACAGAACCAGGTCTTTCAGGACCAGGACCAGACCAGACAGAACCAGAGCCAGCTCTTTCAGGACCAGGACCAGCCCAGACAGAACCAGAGCCAGCTCCTCCAAGACCAAGACCAGCCCAGACAGAACCAGCAGGACCAACCCAGATCCAAAGCCATCTACCTCAAGAGACCCACTACTTTGCAGCACAAAGACAACAACACCAAAACAGACATCAACAACGTCCAGACAAACAGCGTTTCTCACAGCAACAACATCAAGAGGTGTGTATTTAACTGAGTTGAGGGGACGGGTACGTTTCAGGGTGTATGAGACGGTATGTTTAGAGAGAGAGAGAGACAGACACACTTTGGATGCTCTTTATTGAGACTACGTCAATTACAAATGAACAGTGGGAGAGGTTTTAGTCTAGAGAGAGGACTAGTAGTTAAGAGACCATCTAAGAGACTCCAGCAGGCTCCAGAACAGCTTCTTTCAACAACCCCCCCCCCCCTCCTTACACTTCACTGAACACCCCCCCCACACATGGGGTACATTGACAATGACTCGATGAACAGTCCAATTTAGCCTTTGCACTACTGATGGTTGCACATTCCACTGGTCAATGTCATCACTCTTTACCCTTTGCACTACCACTGTTTACAATACTACCTTTGCACATACTGTATTACTGCACATTGCACATACCTCTTTGATATAGTCTTTTTTATACATCTGTACAACACATACTGTACATAAGCTACCTTAACTGTACATAGCTCATAACTATACAGTGCTGCTTGAGAGTATGTGAACCCCTTGTGCAATTGATTGAGATTGAGATTGTTTATTAAGGTAAGCCCCTTGAGAAGAATCTTCTCATTTTCGAGAGGGTCCTCACATATAACAATACAAACATAATAGTAACGCATAACAAATAATAATACAGAGCACCTACACACACACTCACACACACAGCCTGTCATCACTCCACAACCCACCACTACAACCCAACCGCAATATATAGATGCAACAGTCAGATACATACATAATATAATTATCAGAAGACATCAGAAAGTAGTCGAATTGAGCAACAACAGAGAGCACATTAAAGGAAAATACAAATACAAACAACCTGAAAACTAGCCGGTCCAAACCCCCCACATAATTAATAACATGAGCAGGGCTTTTTTAAATAGGAAAGTAAAGATGATTTAAAGGAGTGAAAGGATGTGATGGACCTTAAAGGGGAATGGAGATTGTTCCAATCACTAGGGGCCTTGTAGGCAAATGATTTACGACCTAATTTTTTACGGTATCTGGGAACACAGAAAAAAAGGTTTTGATGTTGTCTGAGTGGATAGGGAGAACTACGGGGGACTAAGTAAACTTTTAAATACATGGGATACTTAAAGTAAATACATTTAAAAATAAATTGTAACCAATGAGATTGCCTTCTGTCTTCAAGTGAAAACCAGTTGAGTAAATCATACATTAGACAGTGGTGTGTAAAATAATGACATCTGAGAACAAAACGACAGAGGGAGTTGAACAAGACATTTAGGGGACGAAGACAGATTTCAGAGGTACCCTGGTACACAATATCAGCATAATCAATAATTGGTAAAATAAGCTGAGAAACTAATCTTTTCCTGATTTCAAAAGTAAAGCAATCAATAGAACGATATAAAGAACCAAGGCAACCATAGGCTTTTTTAACAAGATTATCAATATGTAGCTTGAAACAGAGTTCAGGGTCAACCCAGAGACCAAGATATTTAAATAATTTAGCATTTTCTAGGGGTGAACCATCATCATAAACAATATTTAAATCTAAGAGATGGGGACGCCGATAATGTGCACCAAACACCATACAACAGGATTTGTTCATATTCAGAACAAGGTTATTATTAAAGAACCAGTTCTGAACAGATGCAAAATCTGATTGCAAGGAGCTTTGAATTAGTGTTAGATCTCTGTGAGAGGTATAGATAACCGTATCGTCTGCATAAAGATGAATAGCAGAGTTAGAACAAGACTTAGGGAGATCATTAATAAATATAGAAAAGAGGAGTGGTCCCAGAGTAGAACCCTGAGGAATACCCTTGTCCACAATTAAGTAATCGGACTGAGAACCCTGTAAAGAAACATATTGACGGCGATTATGCAAATATGCATTAAACCAAAAAAGAGCCTTCTGAGAAAAACCAATGGAGTACAACTTATCAAGAAGAAGATAATGATCAATCAAATCAAAAGCTTTAGATAGATCGATGAAGATGGCACCAGTCAGTTGGTCTTTGTCACAGGATGAGAAAACATCACTAGTAAACTTGAGGAGAGCAGAAGTAGTTGAGAAGTTGGGTCTAAACCCAGATTGAAATGGTGAAAGAATATCAAATAAATTAAGGTAGTGAGACAGTTGATTGTAAATCAGTTTCTCAAAAACGTTTGCAGTGAAACAAATAATGGAAATTGGGCGATAATTATTCATGTCAGTTACATTTCCATTCTTGAAAATAGGGGTAACACGGGCACATTTCCACATTGAGGGAATTGAGCAGGTAGAAATTGACAAATTAAATAAATCTGCAAGAGGATACATTAACACATGTGTTGCTAGTTTAACAAATGTATCTTCAATACCGTCTGATTTTATTAAAGGAGAAAGTAGTAGTAGGCCTATGTGTTGTGGGGTTTGAGGAATCTGCAAGATCCGAGTATTTAGTATTTATAACATCACCGATAGAAGTAAAATGTTGGTTAAAGGCCTGTGAAATATGTAGGGGGTCAGAAATTATATCATCGTTAATTATTATTTGAGTATTATAGATTTGGTTTTGGTTTTACCATGAACTCTTTATATCAGAGCCAGTCTTTTTTACCTGACATAACAGGTTTTATAGTTACCAACTCCATATGTTGGTTTAGAGGGAATCATGCATGTTGTTGAAAAACTAAATTATAAAGAAATGAGTGCAGGTGCAAAAATAATTTCCTGCACTAATTTCTTTATAATTTAGTTTTCCTACTACATGCATGATTCCCTCTAAACCAACAGATGGAATTTGTAAATATGAACCTGTTATGTCAGATAAAAAAAAAGACTGGTTCTGATTAAATAAATATTTCATGGTAAAAACAAAACAAAATCTATAATTGCACAAGGCGTTCACATACTTTCAAGCAGCACTGTATACCTATAAAGTTCTGGTTAGACGCTAAACTGCATTTCGTTGTCCGGTATGTGTACTCTGCCAGGACAATAAAGTCGAATCTAATCTAATCTGGTTGTTGATGACTGATATGCAAGTGATTTAAACGCTGCTGTGTGAAGCCCACAGGAAGTGGATATGACGTCCCAGAATGTGTTTGGTCAGCCCAGGGTCCTAGCCTCTCTGAGAGGCCCTCCTTCTCCACGCTTGACCCCCAGACCCCCCCTGGAGGAGCAGCTGAGGAGACTCATCATACTGGATGTCACATCAGACCACCAGGGGGAGGCAGTGAGTCACACACCTTCTACAGTATGAACCACACACACACTCGTCCAGATGGACACATTCTGAACGTAGTTAAAGGTGAAAGTGTGGGGCGCTTAGGTGGTGTAGCGGGTTAAGTGTCGACCATGTAACCGCAGGGTCCCCGGTTCGAATCCGGCCGGGGACATATCCTGCATGTCATCCCTCCTCTCTCTTTCACCCATCCTTCCTGTCTAATTCTCCACTGTATCTATCAATAAAAATTAAAAATGTAAAAAAATATGAGTGGGACTGCCCCACTCAGAAAAAATAACTTGGTTATAAGGTGAAAGTGTGTTGTTTTACACTGTGCTACTGTCTCAGGCCATACCAAACACATGAAGACGTGTATCGTGCAATCTCATTACTTGATCACTACTGAGGTCTACAACCTGGACCTTTTTAATAAACATCTCGTGTAATCCAGTTTTAGGCAGGACCATGAAGACATGTTGAGTGACTTGCCTCTCTTTCCCCTAGTGTGCAGGAAGCCTCTCCACAGAGGTGAGTGTAGGCAGTGGTCCGCTGGGCTCCAGTCTGGCAGGCTCCCCTGAGTCTGACTGCCCAGAGCTGAGAGGGCTGTCTGCCTCGGACCTCTCCCTGACAGAGGGCTGCCATCCTGGACTCCTCCCTCCACCTGACCCCGCCTGGAGCCTGGAGTGGAGCCACCTGGTCAACGCTGCCAAGGCCTATGAGGGTAAGAGAGAGGGAGAGAGAGAGAGAGAGAGAGAGAGAGAGAGAGAGAGAGAGAGAGAGAGAGAGAGAGAGAAGCCAAGGCCTATGAGGGGGAGAGAGAGAGAGGGGGAGAGAGAGAGAGAGAGAGAGAGAGAGAAGCCAAGGCCTATGAGGGGGAGAGAGAGAGGGAGAGAGAGAGAGAAGCCAAGGCCTATGAGGGTGAGAGAGAGAGAGAGAGAGAGAGAAGCCAAGGCCTATGAGGGGGAGAGAGAGAGGGAGAGAGAGAGAGAAGCCAAGGCCTATGAGGGTGAGAGAGAGAGAGAGAGAGAGAAGCCTAGGCCTATGAGGTAGAGAGAGAGAGAGAAGCCAAGGCCTATTAGGGAGAGAGAGAGAGAGAGAGAGAGAGAGAGAAGCCAAGGCCTATGAGGGTGAGAGAGAGAGAGAGAGAGAGAGAGAGAGGGAGAGAGAGAGAGAGAGAGAAGCCAAGGCCTATGAGGGTGAGAGAGAGGAAGAGAGATAGAGAGAGAAAGCAAGAGAGGGAGAGAGAAGGATGTCATCATGTCTATGAGCCTTTGTTTGTCGATGAGCATTAGTTTGTGATTTTACTTCCCCCCCCCCCCACCTACAGTAGAGTCGTTGGTATGGATACAGGAACTAGCTAGTGAGCTAGAAGTTAGTGATGGAGATGTTTGACAGTGGGCTTGACTCAGTAACCCTGGAGGTATGAGGATGTTCTTATCAGACTTAGAGTCATGTGAAAAAGATAAGACACCCCATTAAAAACATATTTAAACATATGGACATTTGATCTTCATTTTAACAATATTGAGAGATGGAGGTAATATAACTTAACAAATAAAACAGAAACAATTTATTTTTAAAATAATTTGTAAAAACATTTACACCCCCACATTTATTACTACTTAAAATGCCTCAAATTTGAATCAAGTGCACCTCATCAGGTGCAAATGATTAGAACATCGTTAGAGAGGATTTTGGCGGAGCCTGTCTTATTTGAACCTCAGACATTTAGGTCATGTTCTCACATGAAAGTCTGAATCGAGACCCGGAGCAAGTGGATGAGTTCGCAACATTGTTGCATAAATTATTTCTCTGATTTGCGTTCTCACAGCCCTTCATGTAAACGAAGTAACATACGCAATCGAAGCAACAGACGTGGTAGTTGATTGGTCGGAAAAATTGAGAATTGCCCGTTCTCCCTCTCTTATCCAGATCAACACGCGTGCGCTGTTGTTTTCCTATGGACTGCCTCGAGCAGCGTTCTCACCAAAAGCGAAGCGAAGCAAAGTGATGGATGCGTCGTTTCTAACCGGAGCGAAACCACCCTTTTCAAGCGGAGCATCCGACGGGTATTTGCTCCAGGAGTTACTTCGAATGCGCGTTCTCACAGCTCCAAACGACGCAGAGCAAAGCGAACTATCCTAAACTCTGTTTCAAGTGAAGCAAATGTTCTAGTGAGAACACCCCCTGAGTTTGGTTTGCTCTTGATTGTTGAGGTGAGTATTATCACCATGGTGAGAGCTCAGCAGCAGGGCCTGGCCAACTCAAATCATAGAATCCACTATGAATTCCTTATTATATCAGAGGTTGATTGAGGAAAATGTGAGACCATCTGTCCAAAGATTTAGGTTAAATTGGATCTGAACCATGCAACATGACATTCCAGTAAATCCATCAAGGAATGGCTCAAAACAAAGAAATAGAGAGTTCTGGAATGGGCCACGTCAAAGGCCGGATCTTAATCCTACTGAGATGCTGTGGGGTGATTTGAAACGGGCTGTGCATGTAAGACACCCCTCAAACATCACACAGCTGAACAAATTCTGCATGGAGGAGTGGGGAAAACTTTCGCCCAGTCAGAGACTGCTAGACAGTTATAGGAAACGTCCAATTGAGGTTATTTCAGCCAAATGGGGCAATACCAGCTATTAAGGCATAGGGTGTCCTAACTTTTTCCTCAGTAGGAATTGGCATCTTTCTTAATTTTTTGTTAAATAAATAATAACAAAGCAAAAGTTTTGGGTTAAATTTTACATCACCTTTATCTATAGATATTGTTTGAAAGAAGATCAAATATTGATGTATAAAATAGCCCCAACTGGAGATTCTCGCCCTCCAAAGCCCCCTACCCCAGCACCCTGTGCCCCAACAACCCGTGCTCCAACACCCCATGGGGGAAGAGGAAGGGCCTGGGGAAACCAGCACCCTCGGAGGGAAAGGGAAGGCTTCTATCAGAGCAGTCGCCCTGGCAGGGAGTGATACCACGTCCAGAACCGGTCATGTAAAAACCCAGGGTGACTAGAACACTACAACCCAGGGAGACTAGAACACTACAACCCAGGGTGACTAGTAACACTACAACCCAGGGTGACTAGAACACTACAACCCAGGGTGACTAGAACACTACAACCCAGGGTGACTAGAACACTACAACCCAGGGTGACTAGAACACTACAACCCAGGGTGACTAGGAACAGTACAACCCAGGGTGACTAGAACACTACAACCCAGGGTGACTAGAACACTACAACCCAGGGTGACTAGAACACTACAACCCAGGGTGACTAGGAACAGTACAACCCAGGGTGACTAGAACACTACAACCCAGCGCCTCCTATCAAGGTCACACTCAACAGGCCCACATCAAGATCACATAAAACAGAACTACAGGAAATAAAAACCTCACACTTTACCCTCAACAAAACATTACATCAAATCATAAAAAATAAAAGAAAGAAAACATTTTTGGCTCTATGTGGTCAGTGGTCACATGATTGGTTATCTATCAGCCATGATTTCAGTTTTGATTTGAAGCCGGTCAGAGTAGAACATTGTTTGATAGAGCTGGTTGGTATTAAGTTCCAGAAATGTACAGCTCTGATGTAAGCCGAACGGCCGAACTCAGTGGACCTATACTGCACCACACAGCTGCCTCTAGTGGACCTATACTGTACCACACAGCTGCCTCTAGTGGACCTATACTGCACCACACAGCTGATCTAGTGGACCTATACTGCACCACACAGCTGCCTCTAGTGGACCTATACTGCACCACACAGCTGTCTCTAGTGGACCTATACTGCACCACACAGCTCCTCTAGTGGACCTATACTGCACCACACAGCTGATCTAGTGGACCTATACTGCACCACACAGCTCCTCTAGTGGACCTATACTGCACCACACAGCTGTCTCTAGTGGACCTATACTGCACCACACAGCTCCTCTAGTGGACCTATACTGCACCACACAGCTGTCTCTAGTGGACCTATACTGCACCACACAGCTGCCTCTAGTGGACCTATACTGCACCACACAGCTGTCTCTAGTGGACCTATACTGCACCACACAGCTGCCTCTAGTGGACCTATACTGCACCACACAGCTCCTCTAGTGGACCTACACTGCACCACACTGCTGCCTCAAGTGGACCTATAGTGCACCAGCACCACACAGTTGCCTCTAGTGGATGCTCTTGTCTGCCTGATGTTTTCAGAGCATAGTGATACAAACTCTGTCAATGGTGGAGGGGCAAGATTGTGAGTCATTTTGTACAGTAGACAGGAGTTTGCAAGGTGAACAAAATGATCAAAAGACAGAAGATTGAACTTTGTGATTATATGACAGTGATGGTACCTCGGTTGGTACCTAGGTTATTTGTCTAGGATTTTGAGTGCTCTTTTATATAAACTGTGCATGGGCCCAAGGGTGTTTTTACCTGCTTGGGACCAGGTAGTAATACAGTAAGAACAAATCATGGAGTGCATATATAACTTGGCGGCATCTATTGACAATTGATTTCTGATACATTTTAAGTCGCTAAGATTTAGTTTAGCCGTACAGATTACCCTTTTCACTTGTTTTTCGAAGGTTAGATGTGAATCTATCCCCAAATACTTAAAGTTTGAGACTATTTGAAGCTTCTCACCATTAACAAAGATGTCAGGGTGGTGCTCATCTTTCTTCCTGATTGTGAAGTACCTACATCCTCTCTGGAGGAGCTGTACAACACACGCTGTCTCAGGAGGGCCTCCAAGATCTCCAAGGACCCGACCCACCCTGGGCACGTACACTTTGTCAAGCTGCCCTCGAACAGGAGGTACAGGACCCCGGCCGCTAAGACAAACAGACTGAAGGACTGCTTCTACCACAGGGCCGTCAAGGCCCTGAACACAGAAAAGGCCTAAGTTCTGGGCCCAGGACAGTCCGGACGGATTGTATGGCAGCTAGTGCTGAGGCACAAACATGTACATTTTCAAGCCTGCAAACTGTGACACTTTAAAATAATGTGAAAAAATACTTTTTGTGCAATATGACAACCCTAGTTGACTATCTGTGCAGTATAGTACAGTGGATTGTGTACATAGCCTTTATTGATGTAAACCAGCTCCTTACCTTCTTGTGATTTTATGCATCTATGCTTTTTCTAAAATGTGTTTTCTTTTTCCTTTCCTAACACCAGGGGAGCCACCCCTCCTAAATTTCGTTGTTTGGTACCTGTACTGTAGCAATGACAAATAAAGTCCATTCCATTCCATTCCACATGCAGTCTTACCAGTATTTAGCGTGAGACATGACTGAGTAAGTCGGTCAGAGATCTTACCCATGGCTGCCATTAACTTATGTGCCGCCTGTTGCTTAGTCTTGGCATGCACATAAATGATGGTGTCATCTGCGTAGATCTGGGTCATTACATCAGGGCATACAGTAGGAAGGTAATTGACGTATAGACTGAAAAGTAGTGGGCCCAAGATGGATCTCTGGGGCACACCCAGGGAGCAGTCAGCTTGTGAGGAGAGCGTTGTTCCAATCCGTGTGCATTGCCTTCGCATGGTCAAGTAGGACTCCATCCATTTCAGAGAACTTGCAGAAAAATGTAAGCATGAAAGTCTTGACAGGAGGACATTGTGATTTACAGTGTCAGTGTCATGGGACCCACTCTTCAACAAGTATGCAGAGGGCCCCCAGGCTCAAAACAGCAGTTGGTGAGAGAAGCCCCACACCCTACCAATAAGAGAAGCAAGCTTGCACAGGAAGACCACCGCAGAGGACTGGGGACATTCCATAACTCTGCCTGCATGACATTTTAAAAATTATGTTAGCTTTGAAGTCTTACTATAACTCCTCCTGCATGACATTTTAAATGTTTGGTATTGAAGTCTTAGTATAAGCTCTGCCTGAATGACAGTTGACATTCTGACTGTTAAGAATTGTTAAGAACCCCTAGGGCACCCCGGAGGACAGAGGGGGAACACTCCAGCTAGAGTCTACCTAACCTGACCCCATTAATGGTCTTAAATTATGGTCTTAGATTAAAGTCTAGGATCTTTTAACTGGACCCAAGAGGACCACACTCTTCAGGTGGAGAGTGGGATTATCACTCCAGGCCTGACAAACTCACACACCGTTGATACTGGTGAGAAGGTCAGAAACAACCTGACGGCGTACCTGAAATAAGTCAGGAGACCTGTTATGTGACAAAGTGATAAACAGCTCAGGCGTGAGATAGGCCTATCTGTGCGTTCGAATCTTCTCACTGAACTAAGAGCGGGAGGACCGTGGCGGTGCTTGCACCCCGAGGGGGTTACACGGTCCTATCGCCCCGGCCTCTCCACAAAAAGATCTATGTATTTTATTGATTGATTTATTTTAAAATGTCACATTAATGTATCTGATTGGTGCTATGATCTGTCAATCATTTCATTTTGAGCATCAACAGCCCACCCACTTTTGAAGGCTCAGTAACAAGTTGAACAAGTCGTGTCTGACAGATTCTGGAGTGTGGAGCGTCCAGACTGAGTCTGTGGAAAGTGTTTTGACTGAATCCGCGTGCTCAGTATTGGTGATGTTGTGTTTCTTTTTTACTGTAGCACAGAGGACAGAGGACCTCCTAGTACCTCCCAACAAGGCCAAGACATCTGGAACAGAGGGCGGGGCTTGTCTATGGCCAACCAATCACTATGCTCCTCAGAGCTTAAATGCTCAGCCAGCACTAAGAAGGTACCCCGCACGCACGCAAGCACATACTGTGGTCCCATTACAAATCCACAGGACACTATTACACACAGATGCTAATGGTTCTGCCTTTCAGTGAGAATGATTGACTGAGGCAGTGGCAAATGTACTCAGGGGAATACTATAGAGGGTATGCATCTGGGGAGTCATTGGAGAGCTGTTCATTCAATGTCATGTATTTATTTCCTGGTAGATGTGTATGCTTGTGTCGAGGTTATTCTCTGGTGACGTGATGTTCTCTTGCTTCACCTCAGGGGAATCTCCAGCGATCTCTCTGAACGACTCCAACACCTTGAGGCGCTGCTGAGGCACTTGGAGAGCAACTTGGAGAAGGTGAGACTCAGAGAATATCACAAGGCTTTCCATGATTCCTCGCATCTTCGCTCTTGAGTGGAGGGAACTCAGACTCTCTCCTCCAATGAGTTTTGAGAAGGCGCGAGGAATCAAGGAAAGACTTTGGAGATTTGGCCAGAGACAACCGACCTTCGTGACTAAATCCATGTGTCACCCCTCTATGTGTCATTCCTCTCTGTGTGAACTGGGGCCTCATTTATAGAAAGTACTTTGGATCGAATTTGATCTTACCCGTGGCGTACGTAGAAAACCACGTCAAAGTAGTGATTTATATAATTTCAACGTGAGTCAATTTGACCGTGGAAACGATCGTAGCTCTACGTCAGGTCTTGACTTGACGTACGCACATTACCTACTGGTTATGCAGTTATTACAGGCATGTGATCCGCACTCGAACACGTTAATGCCTACTGTAATTCATGCGAAGTGAAAGTGGCTCGTAATAAAATTAACAATATTGTTATCAGCCGAGAAAATGAGTTTAATTCAAGATTTAAAGGGAACTGATGTTTATGATTGTATTTCAGTCTTCCTTTATATGCCATTAGGCTGCCTAATGTGATCTGGGGAATTCGGGGCAAGCGTTTGGGACCGCACGTCTATTTCTGATAAAAGACAGTATGGGCCCTATTATGCACTTCATAAGTCTTAAGCAATAAGACGAGGCGGTAGATCTAAACTTAAGACGTGGAGGCGTGGTCAAGGCCACTTTGCTATTATGCGTGCGGTAGTGGGCGCCTAAAACCCGGCGCTAAGCAAAGAAATTAGTCATGGGTGTGTTTTGGGCGTCTTCTCAATCAACCCAATCAGCGTGCCAGGTGCCATTCCCTTTAAGAACCGGCTGCGTGAAGTCTTTAGCGCTATGCTATTATGGAAGTCCTAAGAAGGAGGTCAGCGCGCTTCTCTGCAGAAGAAAGTAACAAGCTCGTGCATGACATATGTCAGTTACTGCCTGACGGGTGAAGCGCAGCTCATACAAGCATTGCTGCTCTGTAAACAGAATAAAAGAATATATATATAGGCTATATTATACATATTTTAATAATAGGCTATAATGTAATTGTAATTGCAATATATTATAGCATTATTAACAGTTGGATCACCAATTGAAAGCGCTCAAATGCTTAGATCACGAATCCAGGATTGATTTGAGATTTGGCCTACGTCAGCCCGAGGTAACAAAGTCGTTGCCGGTATATGCGCTCGGCGCGCCGTCTTCGTCTATCATAATTCCTTCCTAGGATATATTCCATTGTTCTCTCTCTCTGGCTTAACATTTGCCAGTGGTGGCATTTATACTGTGACCGTAATTGACGTCTTGCCGTGGAGCCACGTGCGTGTTCATGTGTGCCCACATGCATGCGCAAACCGCGGAGGCGCGCTCGTGTTTCAAAACGTGCATGAAGTCTAAACTTAAGAACTTTTCAAACCACTTCTTAGCGCTAGGAGCAAAGTCAGATCGCATAATAGCAGGGGCGCCTAGTGCACTTCATTAACATATGAACACTCCCACAATGAGTAATATATGCACAGGAGTTTTACGTCTTATGTGTGGGCGCCTATCGACACCTGCATAATAGCAGTAGCGCGTATGAAGCGCATAATAAGGGTGGCGGTAGGTCTTAACAGTGGCGGCTGGTGCTAAACATTTTGGGTGGGGCACAGGTTATGGGGGCATGCTCCACGGGGAAGAATATCAACTTTAAAATCTGGATTTACAGTCGATTTTAGCATGAGAATAGCTCTACCCCCCTGTACAGACCTCGCCATCCCCTCTACCCCCCTGTACAGACCTCTTCATCCCCTCTACCCACCTCTACAGACCTCTTCATCCCCTCTACCCCCCTGTACAGACCTCTTCATCCCCTCTACCCACCTCTACAGACCTCTTCATCACCTCTACCCACCTCTACATCTCCTCTACCCACCTCTACAGACCTCTCCATCCCCTCTACCCCCTGTACAGACCTCTCCATCCCCTCTACCCCCCTGTACATACCTCCTCATCCCCCCTACCCCCCTGTACAGACCTCTTCATCCCCTCTACCCCCCTGTACATACCTCCTCATCCCCCCTACCCCCCTGTACAGACCTCTTCATCCCCTCTACCCCCCTGTACATACCTCCTCATCCCCCCTACCCCCCTGTACAGACCTCTCCATCCCCTCTACCCCCCCTGTACAGACCTCTTCATCCCCTCTACCCCCCTGTACAGACCTCTTCATCCCCTCTACCCCCCTGTACATACCTCCTCATCCCCCCTACCCCCCTGTACAGACCTCTCCATCCCCTCTACCCCCCTGTACAGACCTCTTCATCCCCTCTACCCCCCTGTACAGACCTCTTCATCCCCTCTACCCCCCTGTACAGACCTCTTCATCCCGCCTACCCACCTCTACAGACCTCTTCATCCCCCCTACCCACCTCTACAGACCTCTTCATCCCCCCTACCCACCTCTACATACCTCCTCATCCCCCCTACCCCCCTGTACAGACCTCTCCATCCCCTCTACCCCCCCTGTACAGACCTCTCCATCCCCTCTACCCCCCTGTACAGACCTCTTCATCCCCTCTACCCCCCTGTACAGACCTCTTTATCCCCTCTACCCCCCTGTACAGACCTCTTCATCCCCCCTACCCCCCTGTACAGACCTCTTCATCCCCTCTAGTGAGTGTGTGAGTGTGAGTGTGTGTGTGTGTGTGTGTGTGTGTGTGTGTGTGTGTGTGTGTGTGTGTGTGCGTGTGTGCGTGTGTGCGTGTGTGTGTGTGTGTGTGTGTGTGTGTGTGTGCGTGTGCTGAATACATAAACAAACAAGCTAAAAGACGACAATAGAAAACGTACCATGCTGACGATATTACTAAATGTTTGAAGTAGCTTTTATCTTAGCTGACTCTCTTACCTTCAGGTCGAGTTTGTGTATTCTGGCTTCGCAAAACACCAACAGTAGCAGCCTAACAGCCGCGGAGATTGCGCGGAGATTGCGCGGAGATTGCGACCACAAACGAAGTTTGACTTCGGTAATAGGTCCAGTTGTAATATCCTCAAGCAGGGGAGGCTGGCTCCCCACCAAAGGGAGAAGAGAGAGATTTTTTTTCTATGACTTCTAGACAGTGTTGCTTCTGAATATCATAGTCCAATCAGCTAGTGTTCTGTGGCGTATATCATAGTCCAATCAGCTAGTGTTCTGTGGAGTATGTTCCAATCAGCTTCAAGTCCCGCCCCTTTCGGTGCATGTCCCAAAACCCCATAGACAATTGACCGAATGGCCTGAAGTTACCAAAATAGATTTTACATGCAAGTCTACGAGAACAGCCTAGTGCAACTTCGAGTAGACTGAAAGTTGCCCCGAAAGGGGCGGGACTTGAAGCTGATTGGAACATACTCCACAGAACACTAGCTGATTGGACCATGATATACTCCACAGAACACTAGCTGATTGGACTATGATATTCAGAAGCAACACTGTCTAGAAGTCATAGAAAAAAAATCTCTCTCTTCTCCCTTTGGTGGGGCATTGCCCAATTGCACCTAATGAACCAGCCTCCCCTGGGTCTTAACCTGGCGGTGCGTCTTAATTAAGACTTAAGATGGCAAGTTAAGAAGTGTATAATAGGGCCCTCTATCTCCTTCTCAGTAAAGTTTTTCTTCTTTCGTTTGTCTACCATCGTGTGAACTCGTCAAAGGTGCTGCACAACACCTCAATCAAGCCTATTTATAGCACTTGGCTTAATTGAGCCGCTATAATTGAGCCGCTATCACAGGGCGTAAAGCGCAGCCCGTTTTATAAATAATGCTTACGTCCATTTAGAAGAATGTGCTTACGTGCAAGTTCAAGATGACGTTCAAGTACTTTTGATAAATGAGGCCCCTGGTCTCTGTGGTCCATCAGGAGAGGCGGGACAAGGTGGCCTTGCTGGAGGAGGTGGCCATCCTGAGGGAGACCAACCAGCGTCTGTGGGAGGAGTCTCTCACAGCCAATCAACAGCTCCGTCAGCTCACCCTGCTCTTCAATGTGACTCCAGGAATGATGCCAAGAGGAGAAAGGGAGTGACCAAAGGCACCAAGAAGAGAGAGATGCCCAATCCCAACACGCCCCTTGTCGCTACCACTTAGCCTTAACCCTCCATTTTGCGCATTCACACATAGGGGTAGGGTGTCCCGATTCTTGTTGCGATAGAGGAGTAGGGCGAAGTGGTACGGCTACATGGTCCTCCAAACGTCTCAGAGGCACACTCCAAACCAAGAGTTAGGAAAAATCTCCCAGAATGCCTTGCGTTGTCATCGACAAGCAACAAAAGAAACCCACAAATGTTATTATTTTCTTTGTTAATAAAGATTTTAAAATTATGATAACCATCGTATTATCTTAGTTTAATGTTGTTTCAATGTATTATAGACCTTTTGTTTATAACAAGCATAACAAAAAATCACTAGTATGCTGATCTCTAGCTAGCTAGCTAATTTTACAACATTGTTTTAAGGTTTGTGCATGATAGTCTCGCGCTTTGACATATTTCCATGTCGTATTTCCCCCCTTCGATGGCATATGACACCTACAATTTTACTTAAGTCCAACAGCGAAGTTGTTGACTTGTTACCGCTCCTCTAATATCAATGCAGACTGGCAGGGAAGGAGCACAGGTTGCTAGCCTACAGAGCACTGTTATTCTGTCATGAACTGGCCTGGTAATGAAGCATTGTTCTTTTTTATTTGATGACTTTGATTGATAGTTTGATCGATTGATAGCGTGAAACATATACGTATGTTGTGAACGAATCACGAGTGTCCTTGTTTTTCTATGATACTACTGGTGACATAACAGGGTCTTGAAGGGTTGTCCCATTTCATAGGGGAAGATTTCAACCACTACCCCTTGTAACTGTTGCAAAAGAAGAGGGGCACTCGAAAAAGAGGGGTCGGGGTAAAAATAAGAAATGGGATTGGGCCAGAGAACCTGGATGGAGGAGGGGTATGGTGTTCTGTCTGCAGAAGGTTTTCAGTGAATCAGAATTATGAATAGATGAATATATGTCAAAAGCCTCTCCAGTACTAATCCACTACAAGATAATAAATATTCCTCATAACTTTTGTCTTGACCTACAATCACAACAAAAAACATGTGATGTGTGTGTGAGGAAAAAGACTTCATTTGACACAGTGCACTGACCTTCTGGTGATGAAACAGGTGTGAAGTGTTTTTTCTGATATGTTCACAGAATTAATGATTGTTATAACTTAAAAAATACTGTATTATTGTGTTTTATAAAAATAAATCTTTCATGTGTGAGTCACCCATCTCTGCAAGTAACTCATCAACAGAGTATGTCACCTATACTCTACAAGGGCTAAAAACCTTTAACAACTTTTATTTACATAACATTTATACCACAGTTAATGACACTATGGATAAAAAGTAAAAGCATTAGTTCACAATCTGAAAGAGTGAGAGCTCAGATCTTATTTAAAGTAGAAACAAGTAAGTAACTAGTAAGGAAACTAGTTTATACAATGCTTAATATAGAAACACAAGACATTCTGCAATATGAACACATGCAGTGTATAAATAAGTAATAAATAAACTGTCTTTCCATGGTGTAAAATAATGTGTAGTCTGGCATTCATGGCATTAGTACTGAATTATACATAAACATTTTAATTAACTAAACTTAAGGATGACATGACTGGTAAAATTCAGACTTTGCATTACTGTAAAGGACTATTCTAAAGGAATGGAGATGCCAAACATGAAGGACTGGCAAACTATTAAAACCTCCCTGATAAAAATGCTCCTCAATAATACTGATCAAATCAAGGGTGAACATTGCATTTGAAAAACACAAAATAACACAAACTAATGAACAATTCCAAATGTGCTGTGAACATGAACATAACTCCTGTGTTAACATGTTCTACAGATTGACGTTGGTTGATTTATTGAATGCATGAATGAACGAGAGCATCAAATATCATTTGCACACAGTCTCTTCAAAATGACTAATAAAGAAACAATCAATATGAACATTTCAAAATAGCAACAATGTAGTTAAACTGGTACCTGTGTCTCAGACCAGAGCTTCAGGTACTGGTGGAGCTCCTGGTTCTGTCACACAGTGGATCCAGTCCATGGCTCGGTCTTGCTTAGGGCTTCTTCATCCCTCAGCTAGAATTAATCAGGGGACCAGGGGGACCAGGCTGGACCAGGGGGAACAGGAACAGGGGGAACAGGACCAGTGATAGAAATCACCCACATCAGAAAACAACAACAACATCAGACTCAGCTGTAAAAAAAGAAAAAGAAAAAACATCCTCAAAGTCCATCATGCGGATCACACACCTGGCAGAGGGAGGGACGGAGGGAGACAAACCTTTTCATTTTCTCACATCTGTGATCTATCTGTGTAGTGTAATCAATCCTTCTGTTTTCCACCTTTTGCTTTTTTTGTGGTTTTCTCCCACGTATTCTAGAGAAGAGAATGCTGGGCGGTGTTCACAGTTTCCGTTTCCTTTTCCACTGACACACACACACACACACACACACACACACACCAATTCTTATCTCTCTGGCCGCACTCAGTTTATACAGTTAAAATCATTCACATCCCATCCGTCCCCCCTCTCCTCTGGTGTTCCCCAGGGCTCTGTCCTTGGCCCTATCCTCTTCATCATCTACCTCCTCCCACTTGGTCTGATTTTCCGTAAATACAACATCCATTTCCACTGTTATGCGGACGACACCCAGCTTTACGTTTCCTCCAAACCCACTTCCACCCTCCCTCCCTCCTCCCTCTGTGCCTGTCTACATGAACTTAAATCCTGGTTCACTTCAAATTTCCTCAAACTAAACAGTAATAAAACAGAGGTCATTCTCATTGGTTCCAAATCCACACTCACCAAACACCCCAGTTTCACCCTCAACATAGACAACTCCTTGGTTTCCCCTTCCCCCCAGGTTAAGAGTCTGGGTGTCGTCCTCGACAGCACCCTTTCATTCCACTCCCACGTCAACAACACCATCCGGTCTGCTTACTTCCATCTTCATAATATCAACCGCCTCCGCCCTTCACTCACTCCCAACAGCGCCGCAATCCTGGTCCACTCCCTCGTCACTTCCCACCTAGATTACTGTAACTCCCTTCTCTTTGGTCTCCCCCACAAACTGCTCCACAAGATCCAACTGGTCCAGAACGCTGCTGCCCGTATTATCACCAGAACCCCTGTCATCAGTCACATCACCCCCATTCTACACCAACTCCACTGGCTCCCCATCAAACACTGCATCGATTACAAAATCCTTCTCCATACTTTCAAGGCCATCCATAACCTCGCCCCTCCATACCTGTCCGACCTCCTCCACATCAACATTCCCACCCGGTCCCTCAGGTCTGCCTTCTCCATCAACCTGACCGTCCCCCCAGCCTGTCTGTCCACCATGGGGTTTAGAGCCTTCAGCCGCTCCGCCCCTCGCCTCTGGAACTCCCTCCCCCCCGACATCAGGAACGTTGATTCAATCTCCTCATTCAAAACCCACCTCAAAACCCACCTGTTTACGCAGGCGTAGCCCTGTTGATTTACTGTTCCCGTGCTGCTCTGCTGCTAGCTATGTTTTATACTGTATATTTCTATGTATTTTTTTATTTTGAATTTTGTAACTGTTTTTAAATTTGTTGTTGTACGGCGACCTTGAGTGTCATGAAAGGCGCCTTATAAAATACATTTATTATTATTATTATTATTAATTGAGAGAATGCCAAGAGTGTGTCACCAAAGCTAAAGGTGGCTACTTTGAAGAATCTAAAATATAAAACATATTCTGGTTTTAAAACACTTTTTTGTTTACTACATAATTCCATGTGTTTGTTCATAGTTTTGATGTCTTCAGTATTAATCTACAATGTTGAAAATAATAAAAATAAAGAAAACCATTGAATGAGAAACTTTTGACTGGTACTGTTCATATTTCAGTCATATCCAAATGTCGTTTCAGACAAAACATTTCTAAAGGGTATTTTTTTTAAGTGGAGCAGTCCCACTCTTATATTTGTGTTCTTTACTGGACAGAGACAGTGTAGAGAGACAGGAAGGTGAGGAGAGGGGATGTCAGCAGGTCATATAGAAATACAGCAGAATGGTTTAGTCTGGAGCAGGGGTGGGCAAACTGCGGCCCAATTACGTTTTCATGCGGCTCAGAATAATTTTTTCAAATAAAATGGAATATGGCCCGTTAGAAAATTGTCTAAAAATAAATTGCACTGTATGTGCACTGGACTTCTTAGTTTCAACACTAGGTGTCGCTACCATTTTGCAGAACGACTACTAGACCGACTGTTTTACCTCAGTCAAAAGAAAATTCCATGAAGGGTCGAACATGGCGGAACCAATAAAGGGCTCTGCACACAGCGTGCGATTTCTGTTGCGCAACAGCATTCCATTGCAACGCACACGGCGTGCGATGCGATTTTGTTGCGCCGCAAAATTCCATTTTCAACTCACACCATTGAAGTCTATGAGAAAATCATAAAAAATCGCATCCCAATGCACACAGCGTGCGATGCAATTTCTGTTGCACCTCAACATTCCATTCTCAATTGTTACGTAGTCGGACCAGGCAGGCTGATTACAATAGGCTCTACCAATATTGCTTGCCTTGCTTCCACAATTTCTACAAGATACAACTGGACATATTGTGATAAAATATGTGGGTCCCCTGATTTAGGGGGTGTACCATGTTCTGTACATGTTCTGAAAGATGGCGGCCGGATGTCTCATGGCCGGATGTTGCCGCAATTGTCCTCTAGACTGCTGGGACTTGTAGTGTTTGATGGGAAAATACATGGGAGCATTTAGCACAACAACAACACTCAACAAATAAATGGATTCTCCACATGGATTCTAGCTGTGGGCTATATAAGTGTAGTGGCTGGCTGATGGTGATGTTCGTATCTAGTACAGTTCGTTCTAGAATAACGGTCACTTAACATCTCATCAACGAAAGGAGACAAACGAAAATGGGTGAGTAGCAACGTTAACGGCGATATTTGCAAAATTTGACAGTGCGACAAAACTCGCACGCCGTGTGCTTTGTCCCATTCAAAATGAATGGAATCGAATTTTCGCCGTGCGATTAAAATCGGGGCTGTGTGTGTTGAAATGCGATGTTCTCATAGACTTCCATTCAAACTTCAAAATGGAATGTTGACGCGCAACAGAAATCGCACGCTGTGTGCAGAGCCCTTAAGACAGAAAATAGCAAGTGAGGGCCGAAAACCTCGACATTTCTAAATGACCCTCAGTACCACCCCCTGCCCTGACCCTCAGTACCACCCCCTGCCCTGACCCTCAGTACCGCCCCCTGCCCTGACCCTCAGTACCGGCCCCTGCCCTGACACTCAGTACCGCCCCCTGCCCTGACACTCAGTACGTTAGTCATAAACAGTCATTAGTCATAAACAGTCGTTAGTCATAAACAGTCATTAGTCATAAACAGTCGTTAGTCATAAACAGTCGTTTAGACTGTAGAGTTTCTCTACTGTAAATCGTAAAACAATCATTAATTCTTCATTTTCACTGCCAATGACCTCTGGCCCCGATGCATAGCATTCTTACGATGACGCTTTGGACAAAGGTGTCTGCTGAAGGCCACAAAAAAACTCAGCACAACCATCACCAAGACAACAAGAGGAGTGAGTTGGTCCACATTTTAATGGCATCCATTTGAATAGCTTGGGTCTATCACCAGAGGAAAACTGTCTCTACATATCACAGTGAATCTCAGTTCTTCGATTCAGGCTCTTAGAATGCACCCATTTGATTAGCTGCTACTCACATAACACTAGTAAATCGGTTAACACACTTTAGGTGTACATAATGATCTGCACCTTCATATCTTTGTTGACATGGCAAAAGGGGGAAAATAACATCATTGTCGTCATAAAAAAAAAAAATGTGCGCAGTCACACCTCTTAAATAAAAATGTATTTACATTTATAGCAAATTGAATAAAAATAATAACAAAAAACGTTTTAGAAAATGACAAGGATTGCGGCGTTATGCCACATCTCTTGCAAAAAGGGAGTCCTTTGTCATATGTAATTGGGAACATATTCCCAAAGTCATTGTTCCACTATGCAGCATGACCCCACCCCTCTAAACTCTTTATCACCAGAAGCATGAGGATGTCTGTCACCTCAGAGGAGAACGTGAGACCCTGTTTCTCTCCCACAGAAAGGGGGGTAAGTGCTAAAGTCCAGAACAGTGTTCCTTAATACAGGTCCTAGAGAGGGCAGTAGAGGGGGTTTGACTCCTATGTTGGTCTTGTACTTAAATGGCTTCATCCCTACAACCTGAATTAAGAACACCGTCTACTGGGTGAGCTTTGAATTAGTGTTTTGGGGGGATTCTACAGGAAAAAGACAGAAAAGTAAGGGCAGTGTTTCATTGTGCATGGTTGTCGTATAGTTGTCAGGTATCCGTGCTCTTCACGGTTGTTGTATAGTTGTCAGGAATCTGTGCTCTTCATGTTCCCATCACTTCTGTAGGCCTCCACATTTATGGCAGTCACGTACGGACGTCCAGTCTCTGTTAAAACAACAAGTCTGATATGGTGTGACCATCCAGAGATGTGGAAACAGAACAAGGTCCTGTGGTCTTGTCAGAGTTAGGGGGGGCTTCAGGTGAGAGGCAGCATGCTGGTCAAGATGTCGATGAGGTTGTCCAGCCCCCACAGGTAGCCATCCTCCCTGTTGCCCTCCAGCCAGGGCGTGCGGTGGTCCAGGGTGAGGGGGGGCGGCAGGGGCACTGTCTTCCCAAAATCAATCATCCACACCCCCGTCTTCCCTGTCCCGTCATGGACAAACAGCAGGGAGCTGCCCACCACCTGGGAAGAGAGAGGGGGGTAGGGGGGGGGGATTAGTGCTATTACAGTCCATTTTAAATGACTTCACTGTTCAAATCGTTTCGTGAAATGTTCTCGAGGA
Organism: Nansenia antarctica; assembly: GCF_963989245.1. NCBI lineage: Eukaryota > Metazoa > Chordata > Actinopteri > Argentiniformes > Microstomatidae > Nansenia > Nansenia antarctica. The sequence goes on along the minus strand of NC_137689.1, from coordinate 28,131,122 downwards.
CAATTTGACGCCGGATAAACCGGAAACAGTTATATTTGCAGGACCAATCGAGAAATGTTGTGGACATCACACGCGTTTGCGTGTGTACCACAATAGGTTGTGCATCCAGCTCAGAATGCCAAAAATCACATTTAGATGACGAAAATACATCCGACATTAGCGGTGTTAGCATTTAACCAGTTCATTGAATATCCATCTCTCTATGGGACCAGTACCCACTATCATGACCATATATGAACACATCCATCTCTCTATGGGACCAGTACCCACTATCATGACCACATATGAACACATCCATCTGTCTATGGGACCAGTACCCACTATCATGACCACATATAAACACATCCATCTCTCTATCGGACCAGAATCCACTATCATGACCACATATAAACACATATAAACACATATAAACACATCCCTGGTACCTCGTGGGTTCGGAAGAAATGGGACGACTCCAAGACCAGGCGAAGCTCCCTCAGCCGTCTCAGATAGCCCTTCTGTAGCAGGAGGACAAACACAGACATTTATCTTGTTTGCTGCTCTGTTATTTCATTTATTTTCTTTTTAATTTATTTATTTATTTATTTAATTCATTCATTTCTTTTATTATTTATTATGATGTATGTACTGTATTTTGCATATAATGTTGACAATTGTCCAATTATGATTTTTGTGTCTAGTGAAAACTAGCTAATGTCATGGGGGTCAATGTCATGGGGATCCTAATAAACAAACAAACAAACAAACAGAGAAACAAGTCTCTTGTGAGAGAATGCACACATAAAAGAGTGGGATCAAAAAGAGGGGGAAAATAAATATAAAGAGGTTATCCCCAGCTCACCAGGATGTGGGGGTTACAACCCACATAGTCCCCCAGCGCCTGCACCACCTGTTCTCTGCTTTTGGTCCTTTTGAAATTAGTGTTGCAGACACCATCAGCCTTCTACACAGGGAGTTGGAAACAATGAATGTAGATACAGTGTCCAGCCTAAGTAATGTAGATACAGTGTCCTGCTTAAGTAATGTAGATACAGTGTCCAGCCTAAGTAATGAAGATACAGTGTCCAGCCTAAGTAATGTAGATACAGTGTCCTGCTTAAGTAATGTAGATACAGTGTCCTGCTTAAGTAATGAAGATACAGTGTCCTGCTTAAGTAATGAAGATACAGTGTCCAGCCTAAGTAATGTAGATACAGTGTCCTGCTTAAGTAATGTAGATACAGTGTCCTGCTTAAGTAATTTAGATACAGTGTCCTGCTTAAGTAATGAAGATACAGTGTCCTGCTTAAGTAATGGGGCAGGTAAGTGTTTTTTTTTTTCTTCTTTTGGATCTACACTCCCAACAGTTTGGATTGTGTACATATTGGTTTCACTATTCAAAACACTTTTTAGGCGTAGTCCCCCTATCTCATGGCTTGGTATGTTGTTAATCTATCTCATGGCTTAGTATGTTGTTAATCTATCTCATGGCTTGGTATGTTGTTAATCTATCTCATGGCTTAGTATGTTGTTAATCTATCTCATGGCTTGGTATGTTGTTAATCTTGGGCAGATCCTTTTTTCTCTGAAGCTTCCGCTTGCGATCACTCTGGTCCATGATAAGATTCATATTATTAACACACCTGTGGCTATCCCTTCTGCAGGCAAATACCGTATTTTCTGCACTATAAGGCGCACTTAAAAGCCTTTAATTTTCAAAAAAAACGACAGTGCGTCTTATAATCCGGAGCGCCTTATATATGGATCAATTGGTTAATTGGTTGATCCATACTGGTTGTACACGGCGCTCAAGGCGCTCTGTCAAAATGTTTCAGTACGACTGGTAAACTACAAAGCCGCACCACTTGCAGCATTACGGTAATCAGTAAACACCGGTACTGTGCTTACTCACAGTCCCACACCACTTGTGTGTGTATAAAGACCCCAAGTAAAGAAGACTAAACAGAGTTTCCGAGGGAACAAAGCGAGATGGCCACAGTTACTTAGAGGACAAACTCGAACAGTGGGTTGTTGAACAGAGAGCAGCAAGTAGAAGCGTCTCTACAGTCACTATTCGAATGAAGGCAACAGCGCTAGCACGGGACATGAACATCGATGAATTTCGAGGCTTTTCAACTTTTCAATTTTGGTGCTTTCAACTTGAAGTTTTAAAGTACCCACTCGATATAATAAACAACAGTTTAACTAAACGATCACTAAACACTTATAATGTGTGTATTGGATTCATTATTCTCGTTTGCCGGAGGCTACCAGTAAGGGAGGGTTGACTTGTAAACATACTTTCGTTTTAGCTCGTGTTCAAAAGTAAGAACTGTGTGTTCATCTTGTTATGTGTAGTTATGTGTTTTTAGCATGTCGATGTTCTCCCACCATGTTGTCATGTTATTAAAATGCAGTTTAGACCTTCGTAGCGATGTGTTTTTTTAGCAGCGTTCGTAGCTGTGGCTGCGTTTAGAGTCACTTTTCTCCCATTCAGTGTTTGAGGTGAACCAACATTCAAATACGCCTGTCGTGTTCAATCTTTCTCTGATTTGAATGTATGACACATCATTTGAAAGCTTACAATCTGTAGTTTAAGCATGTGTAAAAACTGAAAAATTACGTTGCACATTTCACCAGGAGCTGTCACATATTGGTTGTTGGTTATAATTGTATAGCCTATTGGTTGTTTTCTGGTGTTGTTTTATTGTTTTGGAATGGAATGGACTTTATTTGTCATTGCTACAGTACAGGTACCAAACAACGAAATTTAGGAGGGGTGGCTCCCCTGGTGTTAGGAAAGGGATTTTTTTTTTTTTTTTTGAAAAAGCATAAAAGCATAAAATCACAAGAAGGTAAGGAGCTGGTTTACATCAATAAAGGCTATGTACACAATCCACTGTACTGTACTGCACAGATAGTCAACTAGGGTTGTCATATTGCACAAGAGTATTTTTTCACATTATTTTAAAGTGTCATAGTTAGCAGGCTTGAAAATGTACATGTTTGTGCCTCGGCACTAGCTGCCATACAATCCGTCCGGACTGTCCTGGGCCCAGAACTTAGGCCTTTTCTGTGTTCAGGGCCTTGACGGCCCTGTGGTAGAAGCAGTCCTTCAGTCTGTTTGTCTTAGCGGCCGGGGTCCTGTACCTCCTGTTCGAGGGCAGCTTGACAAAGTGTACGTGCCCAGGGTGGGTCGGGTCCCTGGAGATCTTGGAGGCCCTCCTGAGACAGCTGTGTTGTACAGCTCCTCCAGAGAGGGGAGGGGGGCGCCGGTGATCTTCTGTGCTGTTCTCACGACTCTCTGTAGCGCGTTTCTCTCCGCTGTTGTGCAGCTGTGGAACCAGTTGGAGATGCCGAAGGTGAGGATGCTCTCCACTGCGCCGTGGTAGAAGGCCACCAGTATCTCCTGCTTGTTGTGTTCTTTCCTGAGGCATCTCAGGGTGTATAGCCGCTGTTGTGCCCTCTTGATGGTGCCTTTTGTGTTGTCCTTCCAGGCCAGGTCATCCCGCATGTTGTGTCCCAGGAATCGGAGGGTTGAGACTCTCTCCACGCTCTCTCCGTCGATGAGCAGGGGCTGGATCTCGGACTTTTTCCTCCTGAAGTCTACGATGAATTCCTGGGTCTTTGACTTGTTTAGCAGCAGGTTGTTAACCTTGCACAGCTTGCTCAGTTGCTCTACCTCATCCCTGTACGCCGCCTCGTCCCCCCCCGAGATACATCCCACCACGGTGGTGTCGTCTGCAAACTTTACGATGTAGTTGCTGGGGTGGACGGGGGTGAAGTCGTGGGTGTAGAGGTTGTAGAGGATGGGGCTTAGCACGCAGCCCTGGGGGGACCCAGTGCTGAGGCTGAGGGCTGTGGAGGTGTGGGGGCCCACCCGCACCCTCTGGGGGCGGTCGGTCAGGAAGTCCTTGATCCACGCACATATAGAGTGTGATAGACCCAGGTCTAGTAGTTTGGTCACCAGCCTGTCTGGAAGGATGGTGTTGAAGGCGGAGCTGAAGTCCACGAAGAGCAGTCTCGCGTAGCTGTTTCCCCTCTCCAGGTGGGATAGAGTGGCGTGGAGAGTCGTCGCTATGGCGTCCTCTGTGGACCTGTGGGCTCTGTAGGCGAACTGGTATGGATCCAGGTTGGGCGGGAGGCGTGTGAGTATGTGGGCCCGGACTAGTTTCTCGAAGCACTTCATGATGATTGGTGTGAGTGCCACCGGGCGGTAGTCGTTTAGGCAGCTCACCGTGCTTTTCTTCGGGACTGGGATGATAGTTGAGGTTTTCAGGCAGGGTGGGACGGTGGCCTGGGACAGGGACTGGTTAAAGATGTTGGTGAAAACCCCGGCCAGCTGGTCGGTGCAGTCTCTCAGCACCCGTCCCAGGACGCCATCCGGCCCCGAGGCTTTCCTGGGGTCCACCGCCTTCAGTACGCGTCTCACCTCATGCTCTGTGAGGGTGAGGCTGCTGAGAGCTGGAGAGAGTGGTGTTTGTGTTGTGGTTACCTCCGTTCGCCCCTCGTCGAACCGGGCGTAGAAGGTGTTCAGCTTTCCCGCCAGCAGGGGGTCGTCCTCTGCGGCTGTGAGCCTGTTGGCTCTGAAGTTTGTCATCTGCTGAACCCCCTGCCACATCCGCCTGGAGTCGTTGCTCAGGAGGCATTCCTCAATCTTCTCTCTGTGCTCTGCCTTGGCCGCTTTGATGCCGCGCTTTAGGTTGGCCCTGGTGGAGCTGTACAGCGGTGTGCGCTTCCCTGCGAAGAAGGCGTTGTCCCTCTCATTTATCAGTTTTTGGACCTTCCCAGTCATCCATGGCTTCGTGTTGGGGTAGACCCGGACCCGTTTGTCCACGGTGACTGAGTTGGTGCAGTTCACTATGTGGTTCAGAACCGACGACGTGTACTGTTCCAGGTCCTCATGCTCATATTCCTGCCATAGGGTGTCATTTAGGCAGATCTGCAGTGGAGCGGACCCTTCTGGCCAGGTTCTGACAGTCTTAGTGGTGGTGGGAGCACTTTTCCCCATTGTAGTGTATGCAGGAATCAGGAGGATTGACACATGGTCAGACATGCCTAGATGAGCTAGCGGACTAGCCTTGTAAGCACGTTTGATGTTGGTGTATACCTTATCCAGTGTTTTTTCTCCTCTCGTTGCACATTTTACATGCTGGTAGAACTTGGGTAGTACTGCCTTCAGGTCGACATGATTAAAGTCCCCCGCTATGATGTGAATAGCCTGTGGATCAGTACTTTGTTGGCTACTAATGACGTCATATAGTCGCGCCAATGCTACTTTGCTGTCTGAGCTAGGCGCTATATACACACATGTAATTAGCACCGCGTTAAACTCCCTAGGCAGGTATGTGGGTCGGCATTTAACAGTCAAGTATTCTAGGTCTGGGGAGCAGTGGCTACTTACAGTTTTCGTGTTTAAGCACCAGCTATCCTTCGTCGATATTATGATCCCACCTCCTCTTAACTTCCCGCTACGCTCCGTTCGGTCGGCGCGATGTAGCGTGCGGCCCTCTAAGCTAACGGTAGCGTCCACAATGTTGTCATTTAGCCAGGTTTCGGTCAGAATAATCACACAGCTATCCCCTACGATGCTGTTTTTGGCCACCTGTAGTCTCAGTTCATCCATCTTGTTCGTCAGGGATCTGACGTTAGAGAGGAAAATGCTTGGTAAAGCTGGTTTGTTTGGGCTTCTCCTTAGCCTTGCTAACAGGCCTCCCCGGCGGCCTCGGCGTTGTTTACGATCTCGCCTCCGTCGCTTCCGCCTCAGGGAGGGGACTGAGTACCAAGGTTCTCCCGGTACACGGGCGATCTCGTTGAATATCCTGTGTTGCTTCAGAAACTCCGCTGTAACTGTCTTGTCGTTTTGCGTGCCGACTTCTAATAAGTCGAGCCTGCTGTAGGTACTATTTACACAACTGTTCCCTGTAAGTACTCAAATAAAAGTGTACATACAAATGTACTTAAAAACACAAAGAAACACCAGTGTAGAAGCCACTCCGAGCCGCGCGACTGAGTAGCGCGCCGCCATCTTGGACATCTTTTTGCTCTGTTTGTAGTCTACTTGATGTATTTTTTGTATTTTTGATGTACCGTATTTTCCGGACTATAAGTCGCGGTTTTTTTCATACTTTGGCTGGTCCTGCGACTTATAGTCAGGTGCGACTTATATATCAATAATTCATCATCTCTGACTGACATGAACTGACATACGGTAATCTCTGACTGACATGAACCAAGGAGTAACTTCCGCTAGCGCCTCATACACGATAGAATAGCCATTATACTTGACAATGTGGACATTAAACACGACAATGTGGACATTAAACATGATGTTATGGACCTTATACACAATGTTATGGACGTTATAAACGATATTAAAGTCATTTATTCCTTCCAGAGACTGTTCTATGTTGCTAAATTACCCCCGCGAGGCTATTTTGCTACTTCCGCTAGCGCCACATACGCGATAGAATAGCCATTATACTCGACAATGTGGACATTAAACACGACAATGTGGACATTAAACATGATATTATGGACCTTATACACGATATTATGAACGTTATACACGATATTAAAGTCATTTATTACCTTTCAGAGGCTGTTCAATGTTGCATTGTTTGTAGGCCGCCCTTCATCCTAACTACTTCCGTTTTTCACCAAGCTATCTTTGTCATGGCCTTATACACGATAAATAGTCGTTACACTCGACAATGTGGACATTAAGCACTATATTATGAACGTTATACACGCTATTATGAACGTTATACACGATATTAAAGTCATTTATTACCTTTCAGAGGCTGTTCCATCCTGTTTGCTTGCTCCCGCGACGCCATTTTGCTAACCTTCGTTAGCAACGCGCTAGCTAGCCCTGGCTTTACACTCGATAATTTAAGTATTTCTAACCTTTCAGAAGAAGTTTTAACGTGAATTATGTCCTTCCTGGGCTTACAAATCCTCTCATGTCTCTTCACAGTGCCAGACTAGAGTCAAGCTCAACAGGGTCTTCTTTCCCCGCTGATTCCGCCAAGCCCGTTCCCTTGAACCATGCGACTTATAGTCCAGTGCGACTTATATGTGGTTTTTCCCTCTTCATGACCCATTTTTGGCCTGCTGCGACTTATACTCGGGTGCGACTTATAGTCCGGAAAATACGGTATTTGATGTATTTTTTGTATTTTTGATGTATTTTTTATCAGCTGTTAAATCACCACAGCGGTTAATCCACTAATAGAGATAATACCAGATTGAAAATGCTTGTAGCTAACTACTCTATATCTCGTGGTCGCAGCTATTGCTAATTGCTATTCACGCGAGTCAGCTGTGAATCACCGCTGGTCCTTGACGCTTGTTGCAAAAATGGATGACGAACGGCTGATACTTGAGGTGGAAAAAAATATATTTTTGACAGTGGGGCAGGTAGAATGTTGACGGTGACAACGCTCAGGTGGAGCATGGACAACGGGAAGTTGACACAACACCGATGGAGAAGTGACGCAACGCAGTAGGTGGAGCTTGGGCGTAACGCAACCCCAGTCAAACGTTTGACTGCAGTATCTTCTATTCTATGCGCCTTATAATCCGGTGCGCCCTGTATATGAAAACAGTTCAAAAATAGGCCATTCATTGAAGGTGCGCCTTATAATCCGGTGCGCCTTATAGTGCGGAAAATACGGTACTACCAGAGAATTGTTTTGCAATAACCAACTAACCTCAGAAGTGGGGCGTGGGGAGAAGAAGCTAATTTTGGATTTAAAGCGACAGACACAAAAACAGCCTGTCAAGAACGGAACTGGAACAGAGGAGAGTGCCTTTAGATTAAAATCTGAGTGGTATTTTCAACAAAACACTTCAATTACATGTTTTGGAGACCCCAGAAACCTACATTAACTTGTGGAAAAAGAGCATAATAGGCGTCCTTTAAATTATGGTGAGCATTCTTCGGTCATCCACTGTAGAAGTCTTCCTTGTTTGAAATTACTGAACTCACCAATGCTTCTTTGTTCTTTTTAATATAACTTTTTTTTAAAGTTGCTTAAGTGTTGATTTTCGCAAGCGTAATTTTTAAATGGAGAAACCAATATGGACACAAACACTCTAAAATAAAAAATGAGAATCTTAAGAAGAACTGTTCCATTACTTCCACAGGGCGCTGTATATCCGTTATATCCCCCCCCCCCCCCCCCTGCCCTCCCCCAAAAAACTACTCTGTACAGCAACTGTAAGAGGAAGTATTCAAAAGTTGCAATGCAAGTGAATCACAGACATTCTGTTCCAAAGTTCAAGGCCTTGGCTCGATCTCTCAAGCCATAGAACCACAAGGAATCATTACATCAGACCAATGATTGCCTCTATGTTTGTCAGTGTGTGTGTGTGTGTGTGTGTGTGTGTGTGTGTGTGTGTGTGTGTGTGTGTTCTTCCGTACCTTGACTCCCTCGATGCGGAAGCCCAGGGTGGTGGTGGAGCTCAGGGTCTCTCTCCACTGCATGTACCTGGTCTTGAGCAGGGCCTGCTGGGCTCTCTCCTGGGCGGTGGGGGCCTCCGGGTCCACAGACACCATCTTGTCGTACATGTCCTGCCGGGGCTGCGGACGCTCCTGGGCCTTGACCAGCTCCTCCTCCAGGTAGGTGCTGCAACACACCCCAACTCAACCTTACACACACACAACACATACACCCCCCCAAACACACACACACACACACACGACATACACCCCCCCCTACACACACACCACATACCCTGCCAAACACACACACCGCATAACACCCCCCCCCACACACACACACACACATAACCCCCGCCCCCTAAACACACACACAACACATATATACACACACACACACACACACACACACACACACACACACTCACACTCACACTCACCGGCTGCCCATCTTACAGTCCATGATGGCGGGTGAGGTGAAGTGTGTGAGCAGGTCCTCCATCATGTTGTAGTGGTGCTCCGCCCGCTGCACCACCCCATGGTAGGCCGGCACGAAGGGCCGCAGAGAGTCCTCCATCAGCCTCCGCAGACACAGCTGCTCCCCCTCGCAGAAGCGCTTCAGCAGCGTCCCGTGGTCCCCCGCGTGGAAGCTTCCTGGAGGAACCACCCCCGGACATTTAGCAGACCATTTAGCAGACCCTTTTTTTACGTTTTTTTTTTCTGAGTGGGGCAGTCCCACTCATATTTTTTGTTTTATTGTGATAGTAGATAGTAGAGATGTTGACAGGAAGGATGGGTGAGAGAGAGAGAGAAGGGGTGACATGCAGGATATGTCCACGGACGGAATCGAACCGGGAACCCGTAGCCCGCTACGCCACCTAAGCGCCCCAGCAGACACTTTTTTTTATCCAAAGCGATTTACAATTCTAGATATTATAGATTACACCCAGTCATTTCGGGCGAAGTGCCTTACACAAGGGCACACTAGTGGTGGTGTTCCCCCAGGTGGGATTTGAACTCATGACCTTCCCAACACCAGTCTAAGTCACTATCCAAGAGGGCTAACCACGACCCAGCACTAGAGGGAGGAGAAGAATGGAGAGAGAGAAAAAAAAGAAGAAGAAAAAAGACTAGACATGTTAAGACTGCCTGAAAACTATTTAAAACAGCGCAAGAATCTTCAGTTGGAAAAACAAAAGATGACAAGACACTTGGAATACTGTCGGTACGGATTGAAACAAAGAAATAGATGAACATGAAGGTAGACGAGAGAGAGAGAGAGAGAGAGAGAGAGAGAGAGAGAGAGAGAGAAGAGAGAGAGAGAGAGAGAGAGAGAGAGAGAGAGAGAGAGAGGCAACCAGGTAGGTAGAAAGAACAAACCTGCATGTCCCACGACTTGGACCCATTGTTGTTGTGGTTTCTTGGGGGCCACCGAGAGAGGAGAGGAGGTCCCTGTGCTTTTGGGTTTCTTCCACACGACACCCTGCATGGGGAGAGCAATCGTGCACATGACTACACCTCACAGCCCCATGACTCCAGCCCTAGTACGACAACACACACCTCCCTCCTCCTCCTCCTCCTCCTCCACAGGCACATAACTCAACTGTCTCTGTTCGCCCCTGTGACTCCGCCAAACCTCAAGAACACAACCCTCAGACTTCAGACTCCCCGTCGCAACAAACTTCCTGAACTCTGTGCGGGGTGAGCGTTTCCATGGGAACAGCCATTTGACCACTACGATCTGAGCCCGTGAGACGTTGCGGAAGGAGAGAGGTTGGGCAACAAGCTGCGCTTGCATTCGTCAAACATTTACAGGCCCGACTTGTTTTGAACCGCGCTGTTGTAAAAAAAACTGTCTCGGACCACATCCAGTGCACACACTTCAAACCTCCCGGTGTGTGCCGTGCAAACAGCGTCGACTTTGTGTTTGTCTCGACATCTCTGTTGTTTCACAAAAACTTAGGCTAAACGACAACCTGTCCCCCTGACTGTATTGATAGGTGTGTAGGTGTTCATATGTGGTTCAACTTGCTCAGCGGTCCACGATTCGCTGACGTAAACGTAGCAGTCCCTCCAGCCCTCATGGGCCGAAAAACTAAAAACCACTCCACACCCGAGGTGTGTCTGTTTGTTGTTTCATAGGAGAACTTGGAGATTTTCAAACAATGACCGGTCGGTCTTGCTCCTTGTAATCAAGCATGCATAAGAGCATGTTATCTGTTCTACTAGAATCACATTCGTATATTATATCTCCCCCTGGTATTTCCATCATCACCCTAAGACCTACCTCTCCTCTCTCCTGCACTGTCCAGAGCCCAGCAGGCTGACAGCCATAAAAGGCATGCCAAGGGAGAGGTGTGCTGCTCATTGTCAGAGAACAGTAGCTTGTTGTTGACATGCAGCGCCTACTAGGTACCCTTAAGACATTCTCTGTCATCGTCCCTTAATACTGGTGTGAGCTTTAAGGAGCTTGTGTGTGCACTAGGACGACACTATTCCCTGCTCTGAAGTTAACCAGCTCTGAGCCTCTGTGCATGCAGAGGGGTAGGGACATGGGCTGAGGGACATTCCACATGTTTAGATTGATGTCCTGTGGCGTGAAACCTCTTGCCTCCACACACTGTAATCCTAACCACCCTGTAGAAGCATTCCCATGGGGAGAAAAGCCATACGCATTACAGGCATTAAGAGGAACTTGCTCACTGATGAGCTCATTCTATTAGGTGCTCTCTCACTCACATTTTGGTGAGCCCTTCGCCCAATAGCCTAATTATTGGCTGACAAAGTCAAAACTCTTGTTTAGAACGAGATCAAAACAGACAGAAACACACTCACACACACACACTCACACACTCACATACACACACTCACATACACACACTCTCACACACACACACACACACACACACACACACACACACACACACACAATCAAGGACCCCAATTGAAATAAGCCAGTGGCTTTCTTGGGTTTTTATCCTGTTAGTTGACCTTGTATGTAATATGTACTGTCATGTACCTACTTCTGCAAATCTTCTAATAAAGTTTTCAATCAATCAATCAAAACACACACACACACACACACACACACACACACACACACACTCACTCACTCTGGGAGCTTCGTCGGTGCAGCCGCAGACATGTGTCACGTTGATGTTGTTTTCAATACTGCAACTTGCAGAACCGTCGTCCTCGTACTCTTCAAAGGACGAGGCCGGGGACAGTCTGGACGAGGAGGAGGCGTTGGACAGCTTCCTGAGCTGGGAGGAGGAGGCAGGGGAGCCCCCGAACCCGCTGTCCGAGCACACAGACTCCTCGTCCGGATGGGAGCCGGCCGACAGGGCGGTGACCCTCGTGGCCTTTAGTTCCAGTTGGCATGGGCTCGAATCGCAAGTGATCACCAGCTGGGGAACATGTTCCTGTGGGATTTCGCCAACGGAGGTGAAATCATCCTCGTCGTCGTCGTCGTGGTGGTGTGTTGTAGGGTCCACTGCCCGCTTGCCTTGTGTGGACCACGGCTCCCCTGCGGCGTTGTGGCGGTCCGTGTCCCCCACGCTCCCCGGGCCGGTAGCAGGAGAGACGGGCGTTTTGGTCATCCTCATCGGAGCTGGGCGGTCAAATAGGGAGGCCGACGAATAGTACCGATGTGAGCTGTAGCTGGCACCGAGCTAAAAGGCCAGAGTGCGTTCACCATCGCCTCCCATGTACGAGGGAAACAATAACCTGGCTGATCTCAGCAACCTCAGTGCCCCTCTGGACTGTCCGACCAATCAAACACGGGGGTTCTGTGTGACCGTCCGCATATCCGCTTCAGTTCCCTCGTCTGTCCGTCAATTGTACATGATGTGAACGCATAGATAAAAGAGTTTCTATATGCATAGATTGGCGTGAAGTGTTTCGGTCCCAGGTGTGGGTGGTGGTAGCTCTTCCACGTGTTCTTCAACACGTGGGGGCGCTAGAGATGCATCTCTGAGTTTGTCCTCAAGCCCCGCCCCCCGACCCTTCACCCCTGGCTGCATCAAAACAACTCCACTGATCTAAACCCCTCATCTCAAAGTCTTTCGCAAATACGTTACGATATAGTATTTTCCAGGTTATTTTTTTTATTTTCTGGTGCAGTATTAAGGATTAATTACCAATGCTTTGGGCATGTTAAGAATAGGCTAACCCTATTATTAAAACCAGAGTAAAAAAAAAAAAAGAATCAAGCCCATCATCAGCTCAGCGTCCCAGAGAGACAGAGCAGCTGTTCCAGCCGTCCAGATGTTCCTCTGAGAGGAGGGTCCGTGCTCACAAGGTTAGCTGTTGGTTAATGAAGCCTTATAGCCAGCTGGGGCAGCAGCTGGGCCTTGGGTAGAGCTGTAGGGACAAACCGTCAGAACCCAAACCCAATGAACCAACACTGACACGACCGCCGGAGGAGGACACTGTCCATAGAAAGCTGCATGGGAACGTCATGGAATTTTACAGCGTGTTTGTAAATGTCAGACAACCCTGAAAGTGAGAACGTGAGCGTTCCACCAAAGCTAGACGTTCAGAACGTCAGTAGAAATCACAACGCCACTTGAGACGTTCGTCTCTGCCCCTCAGCCAA
>NC_137689.1:28105600-28113100 GCF_963989245.1 Nansenia antarctica | reverse complement strand
TTGTACATAATATAGACCGCAACTAGTCTAAGCACTGTATAGAGTATAGACTACTGCTAGTCTTAGGTACTGTACATAGTATAGGCTACTAATGATAAAATAAGAATGTTTTATTTGCCATGTAATCAACTTGTCAACTTGTCAACCAGTCAATTGTTGTATTTTGGTATTTTCGGTGCCTCTGGAGCAATTAGGGGTTAAGTGCCTTGCTCAAGGGCACATGCAGCTCCCTCCTGAGGCGGGGATCGAACCGGCGACCTTCCGATCGCTTGCCGACCTCTCTAAACTCGACTGCTACCGCCCTCCCCCACTACTGTCCAGTCTGGTTGTGAAGGCCCTGAGAGAGAAGAGAACGTAGGGCCAACCTGCTCCAGGAGGAGGCGCTGTTCCTGGCCCCTCTTGCTGGCCGAGCGCTGAGTCTTGGCCCTCTCTCTGAGCAGCTGTTCCTCCAGACTCCTGACCACGTCTCTGAGCCCGCGGGCCCCCGCTCCTCCAGGGGTGGGCCCGGCCCCGGACACCTGCAGCCTCTCCAGAGCCTTGGACATGGCCTCCTTCTCCTCCCGGACCAGAGCCAGTCTGAAAACAGGACCAGAGCCAGTCTGAAAACAGGACCAGAGCTAGTCTGAAAACAGGACCAGAACCAGGCCAATGATGGTATACATTTGTAATGGTCTAGGGGCATTTAGCAGACGCCTTCTTCCAAAGCGACTTACAATCAATACATTTGACTAAGGAAGTGAAGCATCAATTCACCACTTCTAGCAGGAGGCGTAATCTAGTTCAGGCCAGGGGCCACTGGCAGTCGTCGTGATTTTGTATGTTTTGTTTATGGTATCATACAATCAATATGTATGACACCATAATGTATGATACCCCCCCCCTTGTCACGTGACTGTGTTGTGACTATAAACCACATGTTGCTACCTGAGGACAATAGAGTATCTACACTACCAGTCCAAAGTTTTAGAGCACCACAATGTTTCCAGTTTTTATTGAAATTGAGCTCAAATGTAAAAATGTCATCAACAAATCACTCTATAAGTTGAATTGAGTCCATCTTAATGCAAGGAGAATAGTTCATGTCATTTCGGAATTAATATCTTTGTTTTCAACTGACTGTCTGAGGCTTAAATAAGACAGGCTCCTCCAAAATCCTCTCTAACAATGTTCTCATCTTGTTCACTATCACCTGATGGGGTGCACTTGATTCTAATTTTAGGCATTTTAAGGAGTAATAAATGTGGGGGTGTCCTAACTTTTTCCTCGCAAGAAGATTGCATTTCTATTATTTACATTTTACAAATCATAAAAAGAAATCTGTTTTATTTGTTTGTTAAAATGAAGATCAAATGTCTATATGTTTAAATATGCTGAAAAAGTATCCATCTATAGAGACATATATACAGTCATATACACTCACAGAACACTTTATTAGGAACACTCTACTAATACTGGATAGGGCCTCCCTTTGCTCTCAAAACAACCTCAATTCTTTGTGACATTGATTCCACAAGATGTTGGAAACATTATTTTGAGATTCTGGTCCATGGTGCATCACATCCCAAAAGTGTTCTATTGGATTCAGATCCGATGACTAGGAAGGCCACTGAAGAACACTGAACTCATTGTCATGTTCATGAAACCAGTTTGAGACGACTTTTGCTGTGTGACATGGTGCGTTATCATGCTGGAAGAAGCCATTAGAAGATGGGTACATTATGGCCATGAAGGCATGCACATGGTCAGCAACAATACTCAAATAGACTGTGGCATTCAAGCAATGATTGATTGGTATCAAAGTGTGCCACGAAAACATTCCCAACATCATCACACCACCTCCACCAGCTTGGACTGTTAACACAAGGCAGGTTGGGTCCATGGATTCATGCTGTTGCCGACAAATTCTGTGTGCCTCAGCAGAAATCGAGATTCCTTGAGGCCAGGCTACATTTTTCCAGTCTCGGGTAGGGGTTAAAATAAGAAATGGAATTGGGCCTTTAACTGTGCAGTTTTGGTGAGCCTGTGCCCACAGCAGCCTCAGATTTCTGTCCTTAGCTGACAGATGTGGAACCCGACATGGCCTTCTACTGTTGTAGCCAATCCGCCTCAAGGTTCGACACGCTGTGCATTCTGAGATGCTTTTCTGCTCACCACATCGGTACGAGGTGGTTATCTGAGTTACCGTAGCCTCTCTGTCAGCTCCAACCAGTCTGGCCAATCTCCCTTGACCTCTCTCAGCAACAAGACCGTTTCCGTCCCCAGACCTGCCGCTCACTGGATGTTACATCCCAGAAGATCAGCATTTATTTTAAAATACTCAAACCAGCCTGTCTGGGACCAACAATCACACCATGGTCAAAATCTCTGAGATCACATGTTTTCCCCATTCATACCTGAAGCTTGGACAATTAGCTGACTAGATCATTGAGTGAATTATAAGGTGTATAGCTGTTCCTAATAAAATGTTCTGTGAGTGTAAGTGTCCATCTATCCAGACTGTCATATATAGTACATGTAAGTATCTATCTATCCAGACTGTCATACAAGTATCCATCTATCCAGACTGTCATATAAGTATCCATCTATCCAGACTGCCATATAAGTATCTATCTATCCAGACTGTCATATAAGTATCTATCTATCCAGACTGTCATATAAGTATCTATCTATCCAGACTGTCATATAAGTATCCATCTATCCAGACTGTCATATAAGTATCCATCTATCCAGACTGTCATATAAATATCCATCTATCCAGACTGTCATATAAATATCCATCTATCCAGACTGTCATATAAGTATCCATCTATCCAGACTGTCATATAAATATCCATCTATCCAGACTGTCATATAAGTATCTATCTATCCAGACTGTCAGATACTTATATGACAGTCTGGATAGATGGATACTTGTATATCTATCCAGACTGTCCTGGTCAATGCAGTGATGTAAAACAGAACTAACTCTGCCCGGAGGCGTCGTATCTCCGGCTCAGCTGGTTTGTGAGCTCCGTGGTTGGCGAGGGCGTTCAGCTCCATCCTCAGGGCTCTGATCTCCTTCTGCAGGTTGGCCGGGTCCGGTTTGCCCTGGTATGGCAGGGGCAGGGGGTAGTGGATCCTACAAAGACACGTTAACCTCCTTCATCGTTCCACTCAATCACTCAACAAACAGCTAAAACAACGACGGAAGGGAAAGCGGAGATGCAATGACATCACAAAACACAGAACAGCATCCGTCGTCTGAAGGAGTACTTCGGAGTACGTCGACATAGTTTAGGTTAGTCGAGTTTAAGTTTAAGTGTGTGTTTATACAGGATATCTGGCGAAAGAGACACCCAGCCGCACCTGTCAAACTCGACGGTGTAGATGAGGATGAGGTATCTTTTGGAGCTGAGGGCAGAAGACTGCTGCTGGGCTCGGGGGCGACCCACAACCCCTGCCTTGCGGTTACGCAGGAGCTCCAGGTCAGCGTAGGTCAGGAGGTCCAGAGTAACAGACTCACTCGTCTGCAGAGAAAAGCACACGTCTCCGATGGGTATGATGTTTACATGTCATGGCAATAAAAGTCTTCTGATTCTGATTCTGATTCCGGACTACCAATATCACTGTACACACACGTTTGTTTACTAAGTGCACTGCACACTGACCTTACTAACCGCAGACTCCAGCATGTTGCAGAAGATAGGAAATTGCTTGAAGTTGCCCGTTTTCCGGGTGAGGTCCTCAATATCTGGGAAACAATGAAAGAACAAGATAATAAGGTATTCATGCCTAGAGAGCAATCTAAAACCATGACCTCAGAATCAAAATCGCTTTTATTACATCCAATGTACATGTACACAAGAGTTACATTCTTAGGTTCTTCAACATTGGCATTACAGCAAGATACAAAATCAACAATAATAGAATAAAGTAAAATAAGTAAATAAGTAATCATAAAGTAATAAAGTGATGGTAGTCGTACTACAGCGGGACCAGTCATACTGCAGTAGAAACAGTAGTGCAAAATGCTGTGCAGGTTACAAGAAATGCAATATCATACAATATGCAATATAATACATATCTGGTACAGTACAGGTAGTCAAGTAGTAGTCAGGTAGTGTTCAAGTAATCAGGTAGTGTACAGGTTGGAGTGAGGATGGTTTGGTGGAGCAGGAGCGACACACATACACATCTACCGAGACACACACATCTACCGAGAGACACACACACACACACACACACACACACACACACACACACACACACGTGTGAGTCCTAGTTTAGTACCCCTCCCCAGTGTGAGTCTAGTATACTTGTTAACTTACATGCAGGGTCAAACTCCCCCCTCCACTGATCAGCTGTCATTGAGTCTGAGATTTCGACAATGAGCAATCTGTCTTCTAGCTCCATCTTCACTGTAAACTCCACTCCTCGAAACGCCATGTCCTCCTGAAGCACTGAGCCCACCTCCATCGCTACACCTTCAGGGTCAGGGTTAGGGGGTCTAACAGAAGAGACACCGTCAGTCACAGTAGCTGACACACACCTGGTCAAACAGTAGCAGCAGAGCAGGTTATATTAGTTTCACAAACGACGTTAGCTAGTTAGCATATGACTATGTCGGTAGGGTCTTAATAGCTAACACAGTAAATCGTGGTAGGCTGACGCTATAATAGCTAACGTCGGTAGTTACACAAACTCTGTCCATCTAGCTAACTACGTGGCTATCAAATAGCGACCGGCCAGCTAGATGCCACTGTTAAGAGCTAGCTAAATAAATGACTTTCTCTGTCTGTGTTGGTTGTTAGGTAGCTTACATTTCGGATCCACTGCTAGATGGCTAGCTAGCATCCAAAAAAAAGAAGAGATATGTGAAGAATGTGCTCCAAAAACTCCAAATGGCTACCAGTTGAAAAGCATTGTATTTCTTAGGATCAATACAAAATATCGTTGAATTAAAAGTACAATAGCTAGGTGTCGCCAGGCTGTGCATGAAAGATCCCACCTCTTCATTGGTTACCGTCAGTTCGTAGCCACCGCCACTGTTGAATGTAGGCGGTTCACTAACCGGGAAAGCAAAACGCCCGCCCCATACACAATGTCAAGCGGATCTATTGGTCCAAAGGAAGATGTACCGAACTGTGATTGTGTGCTGCTGTTGTCAATCTTGTCAGAATAAATCAACCTGTGACGTGACGGTATCGCATCTTGGGCCCTCCAGTGAAAGTGATGCGCCGAGAACTGTTTTTTATAGAGAACTGGTTTCGGATTATGGAGGGTGGTGCGTAAATACAATACACACATCGAAATACAATACATGTGTAACAATAAATACAATGCAAAAATACTTTGTTTTTCCATGTCAGTCAGGAATATTCGTGCCTTAATTAAGCAATATCACACGAGAGGGAGTGTGTTATACTGAATATCAGCACGGCTGTGATTCGGTCATAGGTACAACGCCTCTACTTCCTCCGCAAACTGAGAAGAGCCAAAGCCCCAGCCCCCATCATGCACTCCTTCTACTGGGGCACCATCGAGAGCATCCTCCTGACCAGACCATAACTGGGTGGCATGGTGGTTGCACAGCATCCTGCCGAAAGACCCTGCAGCGCACAGTGAGAGCAGCTGAGAAGATCATTGGAGCCCCCCTCCCTTCCCTCCAGGACATTTTTGAAACACGCCTTTTGTATATATAGTTATTTTTTAATCTTGTCGTATTATATTGTTATTTATTGTTTTTGTTTGCCTTGCACCATGGATGAGAGGGAAACGCAATTTCAGCCCTCTGTATGTCTGTACATATATTGGATTGACAATAAAGCTGACTTTGACTTTGACTTATCCAAAGCACTTTACAATGGCCTCTCATTCACCCATTCACACACCAATGGCGGCAAGCTACCATGCAAGGCGCCGGCCCGCTCACTGGGAGCAATTTGGGGTTCAGTGTCTCGCCCAAGGATACTTCGACATGTGGCCAGCCGGGGCTCGAACCGCCGATCTGCCAACCTTGCGATTATTAGACGGCAGCTCTACCTCCTGAGACACAGCCTAGCAAAACCTAGCAGCTCTCGGTATGTTTGTTGTTAGGTAGGCTATTTCAAATACAGTACATGTTGTACTGATGCTTGTCTATGGTGTAACTAATACCGTATCTCTGGCCACAGTTAGTGTCCAGCAACTGCCACTGTTTTTTAGGGCCATTCAGTTTTGTTTTGTTTTGTTACAAGGGCTGGCTATTAGTATTAGTTTGGTCCTGAGCCTCGGTTCAGCTATTGGTTTGGGACTGGATTGTTAACCCGGTGACATGTTGTGCAGTGAGTTTTATGAACAAACGCTCTGTCCCTGGCCATAGTGTTTATTATTTTTCTGGTTCAATGTCCAGTTTTATATTGTGTACCATTTTATCTGCATTCTATAATTATTTAAAATAAACTTTGTATTTATACTTTTTCTACCACTGCCTCTGTGGGAGTTCATTTAAATGTGACAGGATTATGTGGCCAGCCGTAATTATAGTAGGTGTATCTGAGGGCCTCTCACCCCTATACGTGTGAGAGTGGCGTTGTCGAAACCACTAGTGTACCACCCCGCCACATGGTGTTGTCGGCAGGATCACAAAGGCTGTGGTAAGATCTTTCATTGTGTGTCCTATTATGGTATTTTCTTTTCTTTTCTGGTGGCCCTACTTTGAAAAAACAGTGGTGGTCATTTAGGGTCTCATAGCCCTCTGGACAGCCTTGGTGTGGACATCGGTGATGGACATCAAGTGGACATCAGGACTACTCTACTGAACTTTTGAAGGAGACTGTTTGCCAAGTCAGAGGACAATGCAGGAACACTTGCGAGCTCTCATCGAACAGGTACGACAGCTTCAAGCTGAACACAGACCAACCGGCCTCTAACAACGCCTCTCAGGGGGAAGGTTCTGGTCCATCTATCAGTGGGACGCCAGCCGCTGTTTCTCCACAATCTGTGCCTGAACATTTAGTTTTTGTGCCTAGAGAGCGTAAATGCCCTAGATGTTCTGGCCAAATTTGTTGTGACCTGATGTCTGTTGAGGACTGGATGGAGGAAGCTCATAGGTGTCTATCAGTTAGGGGTGGGCACATTTTTTGGCTTAGGGGCCACAATGAGTTGGATGGAGATGGAATGGATGGAGAGTATTTGTGTGAACTAATATAAATTACAAGTAAAAGCTATTACCTAAAAAGTAAAGAAAACTTACCTTCAATTTCAGTGGGAACAGTGTTGTTGGTCACCCTTTTTTGTCAGTGCATTAAAGTTTGGTATCAGTTTGGTTGTGGCAATTCTCAGGACAGATCTGAGGTGTTGGTCAGTTAACTGGGATCTGTGGCGTGATTTGTTTATGTTCATCACGCTGAACGTCTGCTCACACACGTAGGTAGAGCCAAACAACACCACCATCCTCGGTGCCATCTTCCTAATGTTTGGAAACTTGGCTTCGCTTAGTGAAGCATAAAACTCACACAGTTTAAGGGAGTTGAACTCCTT